>NW_027636194.1:0-20897 GCF_903797595.1 Erithacus rubecula
AAACCCCAAAACCTCCATGGGGCACCCCAAAACCCTTCACACCAAGGAGGGCCTCAAAACCTCCATGGGACACCCCAAAACCTCCCCGGGGCACCCCAAAACCTCCATGGGGCACCCCAAAACCCTTCACACCAAGGGGCGCCCCAAAACCTCCCCAGGGAACCCCAAAACCTCCCTGGGGCACCCCAAAACCTCCATGGGGCACCCCAAAACCCTTCACACCAAGGGGTGCCCCAAAACCTCCCCGGGGCACCCCAAAACCTCCATGGGGCACCCCAAAACCTCCCCGGGGCACCCCAAAACCCTTCACACCAAGGAGGGCCTCAAAACCTCCATGGGGCACCCCAAAACCTCCCCAGGGAACCCCAAAACCCTTCACACCAAGGGGTGCCCCAAAACCTCCCCGGGGCACCCCAAAACCTCCCCGGGGCACCCCAAAACCCTTCACACCAAGGGGCGCCCCAAAACCTCCCCGGGGCACCCCAAAACCTCCCTGGGACACCCCAAAACCTCCATGGGGCACCCCAAAGTCCTTCACACCAAGGGGTGTCCCAAAACCTCCCCGGGGCACCCCAAAACCCTTCACACCAAGGGCCGCCCCAAAACCTCCCCAGGGAACCCCAAAACTCCCTACAGGGGTACCCCTGTTCCCTGCTGTGGGATCCCCCAAATATTCCCTGTGAGATGAGACTGGGGTCCCCCAAATATTCCCTATTTTATGGGTCTGGGGTCCCCCAAATCTCCCTTATGGGTTTGGATCTGGGGTCACCCCAAATCTTTATGGGGTGGTTTTGGGGTGCCAAAATAGGGATGGATTTGGAATCACCCGAAATCTTCCCTATGGGATAGATTTGGGGTCACCCCAACCTGTCCTATTTGATATATCCGGGATCCACCAAATCTCTGCTGTGGGATGGATTTGGGATCCCCAAATCCCCAAATCTCCTCTGTGGGATGGATTTGGGGTCCCCAAATCTCCTCCGTGAGATGGATCTGGGATCCCCAAATCCCCAAATCTCTGCCGTGGGATGGATTTGGGATCCCCAAATCTCCACCATGGGATGAATTTGGGATCCTCAAATTCCCAAATCTCCACCATGGGATGGATTTGGGATCCCCAAATCTCCACCATGGGATGGATTTGGGATCCCCAAATCTCCACCATGGGATGAATTTGGGATCCCCAAATCTCCACCGTGGGATGGATTTGGGATCCCCAAATCTCCTCTGTGGGATGGATTTGGGATCCCCAAATCTCCGCCGTGAGATGGATTTGGGATCCCCAAATCTCCTCTGTGGGATGGATTTGGGATCCCCAAATCTCCACCGTGGGATGGATTTGGGATCCCCAAATCTCCACCGTGGGATGGATTTGGGATCCCCAAATCTCCACCGTGAGATGGATTTGGGATCCCCAAATCTCCGTTGTGAGATGGATTTGGGATCCCCAAATCTCCTCTGTGGGATGGATTTGGGATCCCCAAATCTCCGCCGTGGGATGGATTTGGGATCCCCAAATCTCCTCTGTGGGATGGATTTGGGATCCCCAAATCTCCGCCGTGGGATGGATTTGGGATCCCCAAATCTCTGCCGTGGGATGGATTTGGGATCCCCAAATCTCCGCCGTGGGATGGATTTGGGATCCCCAAATCTCCGCCGTGGGATGGATTTGGGATCCCCAAATCTCTGCCGTGGGATGGATTTGGGATCCCCAAATCTCCGCCGTGGCATGGATTTGGGATCCCCAAATCTCCGTTGTGAGATGGATTTGGGATCCCCAAATCTCCTCTGTGGGATGGCTCCGCCCCCCTGACCCCGCCCGTGTCCCCCAGGCCACGTTCAGCACCACGGAGATGGCGCTGGCGCTGAACCGCTACCTGTGCCTGGCGGTGATGCCGCTGATCACCAAATGCGCGCCGCTGTTCGCCGGCACCGAGCACCGCGCCATCATGGTGGACTCCATGCTGCACACCATCTACCGGCTGTCGCGCGGCCGCGCCCTCACCAAGGCGCAGCGCGACGCCATCGAGGAGTGCCTGATGGCGCTCTGCAGGTGCGGCCCCAAACGGCGCCAAAACCCGCCGGTCCGTGGGGTTAGTGCAGCGGGCGTGGCCAACCCAAATGGTATGGTCAACCCAACCCTTGGGGTTAGTGCAGCTGGCATGGCCGACCCAATGGGCATGGCCAACCCAACCCTTGGGGTTAGTGCAGCTGGCATGGCCAGCCCAATGGGCATGGCCAACCCAACGGGCATGGCCGACCCAACTGGTATGGTCAACCCAACCCTTGGGGTTAGTGCAGCGGGCATGGCCAGCCCAATGGGCATGGCCAACCCAACCCTTGGGGTTAGTGCAGCGGGCGTGGCCAGCCCAATGGGCATGGCCAACCCAACGGGCATGGCCAGCCCAATGGGCATGGCCAACCCAACCCTTGGGGTTAGTGCAGCGGGCATGGCCAACCCAATGGGCATGGCCAACCCAACTGACATGGCCAACCCAACAGGCATGGTCAACCCAACAGGCATGGCCAACCCAACTGGCATGGCCAACCCAACAGGCATGGCCAACCCAACTGGCATGGCCAACCCAACTGGCATGGCCAACCCAACTGGCATGGCCAGCCCAACTGGTATGGTCAGCCCAACCCTTGTGGTCAACCCAACTGTCATGGTCAACCCAACCCTTCTGGTTAGTACAACTGGCATGGCAAACCCAACTGGCATGGTCAACCCAACTGGCATGGTCAACCCAACTGGCTTGGCCAACCCAACTGTCATGGTCAACCCAACCCTTATGGTTAATGCAATGGGCATGGTCAACCCAACTCATGGTTAACCCAACTCATGGTTAATCCTACTCATGGTTAACCCTACTCATGGTCAACCCAACTGTCACGGTCAACCCAACCCTTGTGGTTAGTGCAATGGGTGTAGTCAACCCAATTCCTCATGCCCAACCCAATCCCAGGGCCAACCCAACCCTCATGACCAACCCAACTCAACCATAGTGCCCAACCCAATCCCTGATGGCCAACCCAACTCAACCACCATGCCCAACCCAACCCAACCCTCATGGCCAACCCAACATTCATGGCCAACCCAACCCAACCCCATGGCCAGCCCCGCCCCATTGTCACCCCCCCAGGTGCCCCCGTGCCCCCTCAAGGTCCCACATCCCCCTTCAGGTGACCCCAAACCCCCAAACCCCCCGTTCCCCCAGGTACATCCGCCCCTCCATGCTCCAGCACCTCCTGCGCCGCCTCGTCTTCGACGTGCCCATCCTCAACGAGTTCGCCAAGATGCCGCTCAAGGTGAGCCCCAAACTGGGGACCCCCCAATTCCCCCCGGCACCCCCAGACCCCACTGACCCCCCCCCGTGTCCCCCCAAAAAGCTGCTGACCAATCACTACGAGCGCTGCTGGCGCTACTACTGCCTGCCCAGCGGGTGGCCCAACATGGGCGTGAGCTCGGAGGAGGAGCTGCACCTGACCAGGAAACTCTTCTGGGGCATCTTCGACTCGCTGGCACACAAGGTGGGGACATGGGGACAGGGGACATGGGGACAGGGGACATGGGGACAGGGTGGCAATGGGGACAGGGTGACAATGGGGACAGGGTGACAATGGGGACACAGCTCAGGGGAGGAGCTGCACCTGACCAGGAAACTCTTCTGGGGCATCTTCGACTCGCTGGCACACAAGGTGGGGACATGGGGACAGGGGACATGGGGACAGGGGACATGGGGACAATGGGGACAGGGTGACATTGGGGACATGGTGACAATGGGGACATGGTGGCACTGGGGACAGGGGACATGGGGACATGGTGGCAATGGGGACAGGGTGACAATGGGGACAGGGGACATGGTGGCATTGGGGATGGGACATGGTGGCACTGGGGACAGGGGACATGGGGACAGGGTGACATTGGGGACATGGTGACAATGGGGACATGGTGGCACTGGGGACAGGGGACATGGTGGCACTGGGGACAGGGGACATGGGGACATGGTGACAATGGGGACATGGTGACAATGGGGACATACAAATGAAAACACCGGGGGAGCATTGAGCTGGAGCTGGTGGCACTGGTGACACACAGATGATGTCACTGGTGACACAGGGCTGGTGGCACTGGTGTCACACTGGTGACACTGGTGTCACTGCTGCCCCCTCAGAGGTTTGACCCCGAGCTGTACAAGCTGGCCGTGCTGTGTCTGTGCTGACACGCTGATGATGTCACTGATGATGTCATTAATGTCACACAGAAGTTTGACCCCGAGCTGTACAAGCTGGCCATGCCGTGTCTGTGCTGACACGCTGATGATGTCACTGATGATGTCACTCTGTCCCTGTCACAGAAGTTTGACCCCGAGCTGTACAAGCTGGCCATGCCGTGTCTGTGCTGACACGCTGATGATGTCACTGATGATGTCACTCTGTCCCTGTCACAGAAGTTTGACCCCGAGCTGTACAAGCTGGCCATGCAGTGTCTGTGCTGACACGCTGATGATGTCACTGATGATGTCACTCTGTCCCTGTCACAGAAGTTTGACCCCGAGCTGTACAAGCTGGCCATGCCGTGTCTCTGCGCCATCGCCGGCGCGCTCCCCCCCGATTACGTCGACGCCAGTTACTCGTCCCGCACCGAGAAAAAAGCCTCGGTGGATGCCGAGGGCAACTTCGACCCCAAACCCGTGGAGACCCTCAAGTAGGGGCACAGAGACCCCCCCAAAACCCCCCACAGAACCCCCAAACCCCCCACAGACCCCCAAAACCCCCCAAACCCCCCACAGACCCTCAAAACCCCCCACAGACCCCCAAAACTCCCCACAGACCCCCCAAAACCCCCACAGACCCCCAAAACCCCCCAAACCCCCCACAGACCCCCTCAAAATCCCCCTGACCCCCCAAAACCCCCCACAAACCCCCCAAAACCCCCCAAACCCCCCACAGACCCCCAAAACCCCCCAAACCCCCCACAGACCCCCCAACCCCCCCTGACCCCCCAAAACCCCCCACAAACCCCCCAAAACGCCCCAAACCCCCCACAGACCCCCCAACCCCCCCTGACCCCCCAAAACCCCCCCACAGACCCTCCAAAACCCCCCAAACCCCCCACAGACCCCCCAAACCCCCCTGACCTCCCAAACCCCCCACAGACCCCCCCCCAAAAACCCCCCAAACCCCCCACAGACCCCCCCAAAACCCCCCCAACCCCGGCTGTGATCCCCCAGACCCATCTGTCCTTGTCTTCATCCTCATCCTCATCTTCATCCACACAGAGACCCCTCCCCAAATCCATCCTGATCTTCACAGACACCCCTCCCCAAATCCATCCTCATCCCCATGGAGACCCCTCCCCAAATCCATCCTGATCTTCACAGACACCCCTCCCCAAATCCATCCTCATCCCCATGGAGACCCCTCCCCAAATTCATCCTGATCCTCACAGAGACCCCTCCCCAAATCCATCCTCATCCCCATGGAGACTCCTCCCCAAATTCATCCTCATCTTCATAAAGACCCCTCCCCAAATTCATCCTCATCCAGAAACCCCCTCCCCAAATTCATCCTGATCTTCACAGACACCCCTCCCCAAATCCATCCTCATCCTCATAGAGACCCCTCCCCAAATTCATCCTCATCCTGATGGAGACCCCTCCCCAAATCCATCCATCCTCACCCCCCTGGCCCCCCGTGTCCCCCCAGTGTCATCATCCCCGAGAAACTCGACGGATTCATCAACAAATTCGCCGAGTACACGCACGAGAAGTGGGCATTCGACAAGGTGGGGACCCCCCTGGACCCCCCCAAAACCTGGGGGAACCCCCAGGACCCCCTCAAAATCCCCCCAAACCTGAGGGACCCCCCAGAATCCCCCCAGACCTTGGGGAGCCCCCAGGACCCCCCCAAAACCTGGAGGACCCCCCAGAATCCCCCCAGACCTTGGGGAACCCCCCAGAATCCCCCCAGTGGGACCCCCCAGGACCCCCTCAAAATCCCCCCAAACCTGGGGGACCTCCCAGAATCCCCCCAGACCTTGGGGAACCCCCCAGGACCCCCCCAAAACCTGGAGGACCCCCCAGAATCCCCCCAGACCTTGGGGAACCCCCCAGAATCCCCCCAGTGGGACCCCCCAGGACCCCCCCAAAATCCCCCCAAACCTGGGGGACCCCCCAGAATCCCCCCAAAACCTGTGGGACCCCCCAGGACCCCCCAGACGTTTGGGACCCCCCAGAATCCCCCCAAAACCTGTGGGACCCCCAGAATCACCCCAAAACCTGTGAGACCCCCCAGAATTCCCCCAGACCTGTGGGACCCCCCCAGGACACCCCAGACCTGTAGGACCCCCCAGAATCCCCCCCAAACCTTTGGGACCCCCCAGAATCCCCCCAAAACCTGTAGGACACCCCTGGGACCCCCCAAAAATCTCCCCTGACCCCCAAAAAATCTTGGTTGTCCCCTCCCTAAATCTCCTCTGTGACTCCCAAATTTTTGTTGTCTCTCCCACAAATTTCCTCTGACCCCCCCCAAATCCTCCCAAAATTTCCCTGACCCCCCAAAATCTCCCCTGACCCCCCAAATTCTCCCCTGAGCCCCCAAATTCTCCCCTGAGCCCCCAAAATCTCCCCCTGCCCCCCCAGATCCAGAACAACTGGACTTTTGGTGAGGCCGTGGATGAAGAAGCCAAAACCCACCCGATGCTGAGACCCTACAAAACCTTCTCTGAGAAGGTGCCAGGGACCCCCAAAAACCTGGGGGGGACCCCAAAAACCCAGGGGGTGGACCCCAAAAACCCGGGGTGGGGCACACCCCAAAAACCCAGGGGGGATTTGGGGGGATTTAGGGGGATTTGAGGAGGATTTTGGGTGGATTTAGGGGGATTTGGGGGGATTTGAGGAGGATTTTGGGTGGATTTAGGGGGGATTTGGGGGGGATTTGAGGAGTATTTTGGGGAGTTTGAGGTGGTTTTAGGGGGATTTGGGGGGGATTTAGGGAAATTTGGGGGAATATGGAGGATTTTAGGATGGATTTGTGGGATTTGAGGAGGATTTGGGGGAGTTTGAGGTGGTTTTAGGGGGATTTGGGAGGGATTTTGGAGGGATTTTGGGAGGATTTAGGGGAATTTGGGGTGGATTTGGGAGAATTTGAGTGAATTTAGGAGGATTTGGGGTGGATTTGGGAGGATTTGGGGTGGATTTGGGGAGTATTTTGGAGGGATTTTGGGGGGATTTGGGAGGATATGGGGGAGTTTGAGGTGGTTTTAGGGGGGGATTTAGGAAAATTTGGGGGAATTTGGAGGGTTTTAGGATGGATTTGGGGGGATTTGGGAAGGTTTTGGGAGGATTTGTGGGATTTGGGGAGGATTGGAAGGGGATTTTGGAAGGATTGATGAGGATCTGGGGTGGATTTGGGAGGATTTTGGGGGGATCTTGGGGGACTTCGGGGGAATTTTGGAGGATTTAGGGGAATTTGGGGTGAATTTGGGAGGATTTGGGGTGGATTTGGGGAGTATTTTGGAGGGATTTTGGGGAATTTGGTGGCATTTGGGAGGATAAGGGGGAGTTTCAGGTGGTTTGTTGGATTTGGGGGGATTTTGGGGGGATTTAGGGAAATTTGGGGGAATTTGGAGGGTTTTAGGATGGATTTGGGAAGGTTTTGGGAGGATTTGGGGAGGATTTGAAGGGGATTTTGGAAGGATTGATGAGGATCTGGGGTGGATTTGGGTGGATTTTGGGGGGGATCTTGGGGGGCTTCTGGGTAAATTTTGGGGAATTTTGGAGGATTTGGGAGAATTTGGGGTGGATTTGGGAGAAATTTGGGGTGAATTTGGGAGGATTTGATTGAATTTTAGGGAATTTGGAGTGGATTTGGGAGGATTTGGGGTGGATTTGGGAGGATTTGGGGTGGATTTGGGAGAAATTTGGGGTGAATTTGGGAGGATTTGATTGAATTTTAGGGAATTTGGAGTGGATTTGGGAGGATTTGGGGTGGATTTGGGAGGATTTGGGGTGGATTTGGGAGAAATTTGGGGTGAATTTGGAAGGATTTGATTGAATTTAGGGGAATTTGGAGTGGATTTGGGGTGGATTTGGGGTGGATTTGGGAGGATTTGGGGTGGATTTGGGAGGATTTGGGGTGGATTTGGGGAGTATTTTGGAGGGATTTGGGGGAATTTGGTGGCATTTGGGAGGATACGGGGGAGTTTCAGGTGGTTTTAGGGGGGAATTTTGGGGGGATTTAAGGAAATTTGGGGGAATTTTGGAGGATTTAGGGGAATTTGGGGTGGATTTGAGGGGGATGTGAGATAATTTAGCGAGTTTCAGGTGGTTTGTTGTATTTGGGGTGGATTTCAACAGTTTGAGCTGCAATTTGGGGATCTGCTGATCCCCCTCTAACCCTCCCCGATTTTTGGGGACCCCCCACCACCCCCTAAATTTTTGGGGTGCCCCCAGGACAAGGAGATTTATCGCTGGCCCATCAAGGAGTCGCTGAAGGCGATGCTGGCCTGGGAGTGGACGGTGGAGAAAGCCAGGGAGGGGGAGGAGGAGAGGGGGGAGAAGAAGAAAACCCGAAAAATCTCCCAAAACGCTCAGGTGGGACCCCAAAAAATACCCGGGGCAGGTGGGGGAACCCCAGAATTATCTGGGGGAACCCTAAAAAAGCCATGTGGGGGGATTTGGGGTGTGGAGAGGGGGAGAAAAACCAAAAAAATCTCCCAAAACGCTCAGGTGGGACCCCAAAAAATACCTGGGGCAGGTGGGGGAACCCCAGAATTATCTGGTGAGGATTTTGGGGTGTGGACCCAAAAAAAACCTTGAGAACCCCAAAATTATCTGGGGGGGATTTTGGGGTGTGGAGAGAGGGAGGGAGAAGAAGAAAACCCAAAAAATCTCCCAAAATGCTCAGGTGGGACCCCAAAAAATACCTGGGGCAGGTGGGGGAACCCCAAAATTATCTGGTGGGGATTTTGGGGTGTGGAGAGAGGGAGGGGGAAGAAGAAACCCCAAAAAATCTCCCAAAACGCTCAGGTGGGACCCCAAAAAAAAACCTTGAGAACCCCAAAAATTACCTGGGGGAAAACCCCAAAATTATCTAGAACGGGTGGGGAACCCCAAAATTATTTTGGGGGGGAAAAGGGGGAGGGAGGGAAGGGAAAAATGGGGAGATGGAGAAGAAGAAAACCCAAAAAATCTCCCAAAATTCTCAGGTGGGACCCCAAAAAATCACCTGGGACAGGTGGGGGAACCCCAAAATTATCTGGGGGTGGGGGAGGGGTCAAGGGGGACACCCCCAAATTTTTTTTTGTCCCCCCCCCCAGGCCACCTACGACCCCTCCCACGGGTACAGCCCCCAGCCCGTGGACCTGGGCGGGGTCACCTTGTCCCGGGAGCTGCAGGTGAGAGCCAGGGTCCCAAAATGTCCCAAAATGTCACAAAATGTCACAGAATGTCACAAAATGTCCCAAAGTGTCCCAAGAATGTCTTAAAATGTCCCAAAGTGTCACAGAAATGTCACAAAGTGTCACAAAATGTCACAGAAATGTCCCAAAGTGTCACAAAAATGTCCCAAGAATGTCCCAAAATGTCCCAAAATGTCCCAAGATGTCACAAAGTGTCACAGAAATGTCCCAAGAATGTCACAAAATGTCACAAAGTGTCACAAAGTGTCACAGAAATGTCCCAAAATGTCCCAAAGTGTCACAGAAATGTCCCAAGAATGTCACAAAATGTCACAAAGTGTCACAAAGTGTCACAGAAATGTCCCAAAATGTCCCAAAGTGTCACAGAAATGTCCCAAGAATGTCACAAAATGTCACAAAGTGTCACAAAGTGTCACAGAAATGTCCCAAAAATGTCTTAAAATGTCCCAAGATGTCACAAAGTGTCACAAAAATGTCACAAAATGTCACAAAGTGTCACAAAAATGTCCCAAGAATGTCCCAAAATGTCCCAAAGTGTCACAAAATGTCCCAAAATGTCCCAAAGTGTCACAAAAATGTCCCAAGAATGTCTTAAAATGTCCCAAAGTGTCACAAAATGTCACAAAGTGTCACAAAATGTCCCAAAATGTCCCAAAATGTCACAAAATGTCACAATAATGTCCCAAAATGTCACAAAGTGTCACAAAATGTCCCAAAATGTCCCAAAGTGTCACAAAATGTCACAAAGTGTCCCAAAAATGTCCCAAAATGTCTCAATTATGTCCCAAAAATGTCCCAAAAATGTCCCAAAATGTCACAAAGTGTCCCAAAATGTCCCAAAGTGTCCCCAAATGTCCCAAAATGTCCCAAAGTGTCCCAAGAATGTCTTAAAATGTCCCAAAATGTCACAAAGTGTCACAGAAATGTCCCAAAATGTCCCAAAATGTCCCAAAATGTCACAGAATGTCACAAAGTGTCACAAAATGTCCCGAAATGTCCCAAGAATGTCTTAAAATGTCACAAAGTGTCACAAAATGTCCCAAAATGTCCCAAAGTGTCACAAAATGTCACAAAGTGTCCCAAAAATGTCCCAAAATGTCTCAATTATGTCCCAAAAATGTCCCAAAAATGTCCCAAAATGTCACAAAGTGTCCCAAAATGTCCCAAAGTGTCACAAAGTGTCACAGAAATGTCACAGAAATGTCCCAAAGTGTCACAAAAATGTCCCAAGAATGTCACAAAATGTCACAAAGTGTCCCAAAATGTCACAAAATGTCCCAAAGTGTCCCAAGAATGTCTTAAAATGTCCCAAAGTGTCACAAAATGTCCCAAAGTGTCACAAAATGTCCCAAAGTGTCCCAAAGTGTCACAAAATGTCACAAAGTGTCCCAAAAATGTCCCAAAATGTCTCAATTATGTCCCAAAAATGTCCCAAAAATGTCCCAAAATGTCACAATAATGTCCCAAAAATGTCACAAAGTGTCACAAGAATGTCACAAAATGTCACAAAGTGTCCTAAAAATGTACCAAGAATGTCTTAAAATGTCCCAAAGTGTCACAGAAATGTCACAAAAATGTCCCAAAATGTCACAAATGCCCCAAATTTTCCAAAATCCTCAAAAATTGCCCCAAATCCACCCCAAATCTACCTCAAATTTTCCCCAAATCCGCCCTAAATCCCCCTAAATTCACCCCAAATCCCCAAAAAATCCCCAAAATCCCCCCAAATCTCCCAAAATTTCCCCAAATCCACCCCAAATCTACCTCAAAATTTCCCCCAAACCTTCCCAAATCTCCCCAAATCCACCCCAAAATCCCCCAAAATCCCCCAAAATCCCCCAAATCCACCCCAAAATCCCCCAAATCCACCCTAAATCCCCCTAAATTCACCCCAAATCACCCAAAATCCCCAAAATCTCCCCAAATCCCCCCAAATTCACCCCCAAAAATCCCCAAAATCCTCCCAAAATCCCCCAAATCCACCCCAAAATCCCCCAAAATCTCCCAAAATTCCCCCAAATCCACCCCAAATCTACCTCAAATTTTCCCCCAAACCTTCCCAAATCCCCCCAAATCCCCCAAAAATCCCCAAAATCCCCCCAAATTCACCCCAAATTCACCCCAAATCCCCCAAAAATCCCCAAAATCTCCCCAAATCCCCCCAAATTCACCCCAAATTTTCCAAATCCCCCCAGGCCATGGCTGAGCAGTTGGCTGAGAATTATCACAACACCTGGGGCCGCAAGAAGAAACTGGAGCTGGAGGCCAAAGGTGAGACCCCTCCCCAAAATAGGGGTGAACCCCCCCAAAGGTGAGACCCCTCCCCAAAATAGGGGGAACCCCCTGGGACACCCCCAAAGGTGAGACCCCTCCCCAAAATAGGGGTGAACCCCCCCAAAGGTGAGACCCCTCCCCAAAATAGGGGGAACCCCCTGGGACACCCCCCCAAAGGTGAGACCCCTCCCCAAAATAGGGGGGAACCCCCCCAAAGGTGAGACCCCTCCCCAAAATAGGGGGAACCCCCTGGGACACCCCCACAAAGGTGAGACCCCTCCCCAAAATAGGGGTGAACCCCCCCCCCAAATGTGAGACCCCTCCCCAAAATAGGGGGGAAGAACCCCTGGGACACTCCCAAGCGTGAGACCTGATTTTGGGGGTTCCAGTGATAATTTTGGGGTTCCAGGGTGATGATTTTGGGGCGTCCAGGGCTGGTTTTGGGGTGCAGGATGATGGTTTGGGGGGTCTCTAATGATCATTTTGGGGTTCCAATGCCGATTTTGGGGTGCAGGGGGGGGGGGGCTGATGGTCAGGGCTGGTTTTGGGGGGTCTCTAATGATCATTTTGGGGTTCCAATGCTGATTTTGGGGTGCAGGGGGGGGGCTGATGGTCAGGGCTGGTTTTGGGGGGTCTCTAATGATAATTTTTGGGTTCCAAGGCCGATTTTGGGGTGCAGGGGGAGGCTGATGGTCAGGGCTGGTTTTGGGGGGTCTCTAATGATAATTTTGGGGGGCAGGGGGGGGCTCCTGGTGCCCTATGACACACTGACTGCCTGGGCTGGTTTTGGGGTGCAGGATGATGGTTTGGGGGTCCCTAATGCTGATTTTGGGTTGCAGGGGGGGGCTGATGGTCAGGGCTGGTTTTGGGGGTCTCTAATGATAATTTTGGGGGGCAGGGGGGGGCTCCCACCCCCTGCTGGTGCCCTATGACACCCTGACTGCCTGGGCTGGTTTTGGGGGTCTCTAATGATAATTTTGGGGGGCAGGGGGGGGCTCCCACCCCCTGCTGGTGCCCTATGACACCCTGACTGCCAAGGAGAAGGCGCGGGACCGGGAGAAGGCGCAGGAGCTGCTCAAGTTCCTGCAGCTGCACGGATACGCCGTGACCCGGTGAGGGCACCCCAAAAACCCACTGGAGACCCCAAAATACCCACCCCAAAAACCCACTGGGGACCCCAAAATAAACCCCAAAACCCCAAAATACCCACCCCAAAATATCCACCCAAAACCCCCAAATACCCACCCCAAAAATCCACTGGGGACCCCAAAATAAACCCCAAAATACCCACCCCAAAATATCCACCCAAAACCCCCAAACACCCACCCCAAAAATCCACCCCAAAATCCAAAAATACCCACCCCAAAACCTCAAAATACCCACCCCAAAAACCACTGGGGACCCCAAAATAAACCCCAAAATACCCACCCCAAAATATCCACCCCAAAATCCCAAAATACCCACCCCAAAACCCCAAAATACCCACCCCAAAAACCCACTGGGGACCCCAAAATATCCACCCAAAACCCCCAAATACCCACCCCAAAATACACCCCAAAAACCCAAAATACCCACCCCAAAAATCCACCCCAAAAACCCCCTGGGGACCCCAAAAATCCACCTCAAAAACCCCAAAATAGCCACCCTAAAAACCTACTGGGGACCATGAAAATACACCCCAAAACCCACTGGGGTCCCTGAAATGCACCCCAAAAACCTCAAAACATTCACCCCAAAAATACACCCCAAAACCCCAAAACACCCACCCCAAAAATGCACTGGGGACCCCGAAATACAGCCCAAATATCCCAAAATACCCCCCCAAAAACCCACTGGTTACCCCGAAATACACCCCAAAAACTCAAAATATCCACCCCAAAAACCCACTGGGGACCCTGAAATAGACCCCAAAAATCCACCCCAAAATATCCACTGGGGACCCTGAAATCCACCCCAAAACCCCAAAATATCCACCCCGAAAACCCACTGGAGACCCTGAAAATGCATCCCAAAAACCCCAAAATACCCACCCCAAAATACACCCCAAAAACCCACTAAATACCCCAAAATACCCACCCCAAAATACACCCCAAAACCCCAAAACATCCACCCTAAAACCCACTGAGGACCACAAAATACACCCCAAAATACCTACCCCAAAATGCACCCCAAAACCCCAAAATACCCACCCCAAAAACCCACTGGAGACCCTGAAAATGCACCCCAAAACCCCCAAATATCCCCAGGGTACCCCAAAATATCCACACAAAAAATCCACCCCAAAACCCCAAAATATCCATCCCAAAAATCCTCCAGGAATTTGGGAATCCCCCAAACTGGTCTCAGGAGGGGATTTTGGGGTCTCAGGGGGTTTTCGGGAGGGGGTTTTGGGGGGGTTTGGGGTCTCAGGAGGGGGTTTGGGGTCTCGGGGGATTTGGGGAGGGGGTTTTGGGGGGGTTTGGGGTCTCAGGGAATTTTGGGGAGGGGGTTTGGGGTCTCAGGAGGGGGTTTGGGGTCTCAGGAGGAGTTTTTGGGGTCTCAGGGGTTTTGGGGTCTCAGGGAATTTGGGGAGGGGGTGCTGAGGTTGGGGTGCCCCCTCAGGGGTCTCAGGGAATTTGGGGAGGGGGTGCTGAGGTTGGGGTGCCCCCTCAGGGGTCTCAGGGAATTTGGGGAGGGGGTGCTGAGGTTTGGGGTCTCAGGGAATTTGGGGAGGGGGTGCTGAGGTTGGGGTGCCCCCTCAGGGGTCTCAGGGAATTTGGGGAGGGGGTGCTGAGGTTGGGCTGCCCCCTAAGGGGTCTCAGGGAATTTGGGGAGGGGGTGCTGAGGTTTGGGGTCTCAGGGGGTTTGGGGAGGGGGGTCTCAGGGGTTTTTGGGGTCTCAGGGAATTTGGGGAGGGGGTGCTGAGGTTGGGGTGCCCCCTCAGGGGTCTCAGGGAATTTGGGGAGGGGGTGCTGAGGTTGGGGTGCCCCCTCAGGGGTCTCAGGGAATTTGGGGAGGGGGTGCTGAGGTTGGGGTGCCCCCTCAGGGGTCTCAGGGAATTTGGGGAGGGGGTGCTGAGGTTGGGGTGCCCCCTCAGGGGTCTCAGGGAATTTGGGGAGGGGGTGCTGAGGTTGGGGTGCCCCCTCAGGGGTCTCAGGGAATTTGGGGAGGGGGTGCTGAGGTTGGGGTGCCCCCTCAGGGGTCTCAAGGACATGGAGCTGGACACGTCGTCCATCGAGAAACGTTTCGCATTCGGGTTCCTGCAGCAGCTGCTGCGCTGGATGGACATTGCCCAGGAGTTCATTGCACACCTGGGTGAGACCCCAAAACACAGGGGGACACCAAAATCCATCAGGGCACCCCAAAAAATGGGGGGACCCCAAAAATCCCAGAGAGAAACCCCAAAAATCCTGGGTGAAACCCCAAATTCCTGAATGAAATCCCAAAATTCCTGAGTGAAATCCCAAATCCTCTGGGTTGACATTGCCCAGGAGTTCATTGCACACCTGGGTGAGACCCCAAAACACAGGGGGACCCCAAAATCCATCAGGACACCCCAAAAATCCATCAGGGCACCCCAAAAAACGGGGGGGACCCCAAAAATCCCAGAGAAAAACCCCAAAAATCCCAGAGAGAAACCCCAAAAACCCAGAGAGAAACCCCAAAAATCCCAGAGAGAAACCCCAAAAATCCCAGAGAAAAACCCCAAAAATCCTGGGTGAAACCCCAAATCCCCTGGGATGGACATTGCCCAGGAGTTCATTGCACACCTGGGTGAGACCCCAAAACACAGGGGCACCCCAAAAAACGGGGGGACCCCAAAATCCCCCCAAAATCCCAGAGAGAAACCCCAAAATCCCCCCAAAATCCCAGAGAGAAACCCCAAAAATCCCAGAGAGAAACCCCAAATTCCTGAGTGAAACCCCAAATCCCCTGGGTTGGACATTGCTCAGGAATTCATTGCACACCTGGGTGAGACCCCAAAACACAGGGGCACCCCAAAAAACGGGGGGACCCCAAAATCCCCCCAAAATCCCAGAGAGAAACCCCAAAATCCCCCCAAAATCCCAGAGAGAAACCCCAAAAATCCCAGAGAGAAACCCCAAATTCCTGAGTGAAACCCCAAATCCCCTGGGTTGGACATTGCTCAGGAATTCATTGCACACCTGGGTGAGACCCCAAAACACAGGGGGACCTGAAAAAACGGGGGGACCCCAAAAATCCCAGAGAGAATCCCCAAAAATCCCAGAGAAAAACCCCAAAAATCCCAGAGAGAAACCCCAAAAATCCCAGAGAGAAGCCCCAAAAATCCAAAAGAGAAACCCCAAAAATCCCAGAGAGAAACCCCAAAAATCCAAAAGAGAAACCCCAAAAATCCCAGAGAGAAACCCCAAAAATCCCAGAGAGAAACCCCAAAAATCCCAGAGAGAAACCCCAAAAACCCAGAGAGAAACCCCAAAAATCCCAGAGAGAAACCCCAAAAACCCAGAGAGAAACCCCAAAAACCCAGAGAGAAACCCCAAAAATCCAAAAGAGAAACCCCAAAAATCCCAGAGAGAAACCCCAAAAATCCCAGAGAGAAACCCCAAAAATCCCAGAGAGAAACCCCAAAAACCCAGAGAGAAACCCCAAATCCCCTGGGATGGACATTGCCCAGGAGTTCATTGCACACCTGGGTGAGACCCCAAAACCCGGGGGCACCCCAAAAAATGGGGGGACCCCAAAATCCCCCCAAAATCCCAGAGAGAAACCCCAAAAATCCCAGAGAGAAACCCCAAAATTCCTGAGTGAAACCCCAAATCCCCTGGGATGGACATTGCCCAGGAGTTCATTGCACACCTGGGTGAGACCCCAAAACACAGGGGGACCCCAAAATCCATCAGGGCACCCCAAAAAATGGGGGGACCCCAAAATCCCAGAGAGAAACCCCAAAAATCCCAGAGAGAAACCCCAAAATTCCTGAGTGAAACCCCAAATCCCCTGGGATGGACATTGCCCAGGAGTTCATTGCACACCTGGGTGAGACCCCAAAACACAGGGGGACCCCAAAATCCATCAGGGCACCCCAAAAAATGGGGGGACCCCAAAAATCCCAGAGAGAAACCCCAAAAATCCTGGGTGAAACCCCAAATTCCTGAATGAAATCCCAAAATTCCTGAGTGAAATCCCAAATCCTCTGGGTTGACATTGCCCAGGAGTTCATTGCACACCTGGGTGAGACCCCCAAAATCCCATCAGGACACCCCAAAATCCCATCAGGGCACCTCAAAATCCCCATGGGACACCCCAAAATCCTCATGGGACACCCAAAATCCTCATGGGACACCCCAAAATCCAATTAGGACACACCAAAATCCCCATGGGACACCCCAAAATCCCCATGGGACACCCCAAAATCCTCATGGGACACCCAAAATCCCAATGGGACACCCCAAAATCCTCATGGGACACCCAAAATCCCAATGGGACACCCCAAAATCCTCATGGGACACCCAAAATCCCCATGGGACACCCCAAAATCCCATTAGGACACCCCAAAATCCCATCAGGACACCCCAAAATCCTCATGGGACACCCAAAATCCCATCACAACACCCCAAAATCCCCATGGGACACCCCAAAATCCTCATGGGACACCCCAAAATCTCAGGGGGACACCCCAGAATTTGGGGGACCCCCCTGAACCCCGTTTTTTGGCAGAGGCCGTGGTCAGCAGCGGGCGGGTGGAGAAATCCCCCCACGAGCAGGAGATCAAATTCTTCGCCAAGGTTTGGGGGGACCCCAAAAAATGGGATGGGACACCCCAAAAATGGGATTGGGGACCCCAAAATTGGGATTGGGGACACCAAAAAGAGGATTGGGGACACCAAAAATGGGATTGGGGACACCAAAATTGGGATTGGGGACACCAAAAATGGGATGGGAGACCCAAAAAATGGGATGGGAGACCCCAAATTTCTGGTTTATTTTGGGGTTTCTGTGGGTTCTTTGGGGTTCTCAGTGTGGATTTTGGGGTTCTTACAGATTTTGGGAAGTTTTTATGGATTATTTTTGGGGTTTATGGGTTATTTGGGGTTTTTATGGGTTATTTTGGGGTTTCTGGGGGGTATTTAGGTTCTCTATGGCTTATTTGGGTTCTTTATGGGTTATTTGGGTTCTTTATGGGGTATTAGGTTCTTTATGGGTTATTTGGGTTCTCTATGGTTTATTTGGGTTCTTTATGGGGTTTTTGGGGTTCTCTGTGTGGTTTTTGGGGTCTCTGTGGGTTATTTGGGTTCTTTATGGGGTTTTTTGGGGTTCTCTGTGTGGTTTTGGATTTCCTTTTGGGTTTTTGGGGTTCTCTGTGTGGTTTTGGGGTCTTTATGGGGTTATTTGGGTTCTTTATGGGGTTTTTGGGGTCTCTATGGGTTATTTGGGTTCTCTATGGTTTATTTGGGTTCTTTATGGGGTTTTTGGGGTTCTCTGTGTGGCTTTTGGGGTCTCTATGGGTTATTTGGGGTCTCTATGGTTTATTTGGGTTCTTTATAGGTTTTTTGGGGTTCTCTGTGTGTTTTTGGGGTCTCTATGGGTTATTTGGGTTCTTTATGGGGTTCTCTGTGTGGTTTTGGGGTCCAGGCTGCCCCTGACCCCCCTGTTTCCCCCTCCCCAGATTCTGCTGCCCCTCATCAATCAGTATTTCCACAACCACTGCCTCTATTTCCTCTCCACCCCGGCCCAGGTGCTGGGCAGCGGCGGCCACGCCTCCAACAAGGAGAAGGAGATGATCACCAGGTGGGACCCCAAAAACCCCCAAAAATCCCACCCCAAAGACCCCAAATTTCCCAAAAAAAAATCCCACCCCAAAAAATCCCACCACAAAAACCCCAAAAATCCTGCCCCAAAAACCCCAAATCCCCCCCAAAATCCTGCCCCAAAAAACTCCAAATCCCCCCAAAACATCCCAACCCAAAAACCCCAAAAATCCTGCCCCAAAACCCCCAAATACCCCCAAAACATCCCAACCCAAAAACCCCAAATCCCCCCAAAAAATCCCATCGCAAAAACCCCCAAAAAATCCCACCCCAAAAACCCCCAAAAATCCCACCCCAAAAACCCCCCAAAAATCCCACCACAAAAACCCCAAATCCCCCCAAAAAATCCCAACCCAAAAACCCCAAAAATCCTGCCCCAAAAACCCCAAATCCCCCCCAAAATCCTGCCCCAAAAACTCCAAATCCCCCCAAAACATCCCAACCCAAAAACCCCAAAAATCCTGCCCCAAAACCCCCAAATACCCCCAAAACATCCCAACCCAAAAACCCCAAATCCCCCCAAAAAATCCCATCCCAAAAACCCCCAAAAAATCCCACCACAAAAACCCCAAATCCCCCCTAAAATCCCACCACAAAAACCCCAAATCCCCCCCAAAATCCCACCCCAAAACCCCCAAATTTCCCCTTAAATCCCCCCATGGAATTTGGGATTTTGGGGCCCCCCTGACCCCCTGTTTTGTCCCCCCAGCCTGTTCTGCAAACTGGCGGCGCTGGTTCGGCACCGGGTGTCGCTGTTCGGTAACTGGGGACACTGGGAGGGACTGGGGGGGACTGGGGGGGACTGGGGGGGACTGGGGGACATTGGGGGACACTGGGGGACATTGGGGGACACAGCTGGGGGACACTGGGGACATTGGGGGGGACTGGGGGACATTGGGGGACATTGGGGGACACTGGGGGACACTGGGGGGACTGGGGGACACTGGGGGACATTGGGGGACACTGGGGGGGACTGGGGGGACACTGGGGGGGGACTGGGGGCACTGAGGGGACTGGGGGACACTGGGGGGGACTGGGGGGACACTGGAGGTGCCACCAGTGTCTCTGTCCCCCCAATGTCCCCGTGTCCCCCCCAGGGACCGACGCCCCCGCTGTGGTGAACTGCCTGCTGATCCTGGCCCGCTCACTGGACGCCAGGTGGGGACACAGGGTGACCAGAATGTCACCAGAATGTCACCAAAATGTCACCAATGTCAACAATGTCCCCAGTGTCCCCAGTGTCCCCAGTGTCCCCAATGTCCCCAGTGCCCCCAATGTCCCCTGTGTCCCCAATGTCCCCAATGCCCCCAATGTCCCCAGTGTCCCCAATGTCCCCAATGTCCCCAGGACAGTGATGAAGTCTGGCCCTGAGATTGTCAAGGCGGGGCTGCGCTCGTTCTTCGAGTCGGCGGCCGAGGACATGGAGAAGTTTGGGGAGCAGCTGAGGCTGGGGCGGGGCACCCCCAGCCGCGCCCCCACCAAGGGCGTGGCCCAGAATGTCACCTACACCTCGGTGGCACTGCTACCTGTGCTGACTGCGCTGTTTGAACACCTGGCACAGCACCAGTTCGGGGATGATGTCATCTGTGAGTGACACGGGACACTGGGGACAGTGGGGACAGTGGGGGCATTGGGGACAGTGGGGGATATTGGGGGATACTGGGGGGATCAGGGACATTGGGGACACTGGGGACACTGGGGACAGTGGGGACAGTGGGGGCATTGGGGACAGTGGGGACAGTGGGGGATATTGGGGGATATTGGGGGGATCAGGAAAATTCGGGACACTGGGGACATTGGGGACACTGGGGACATTGGGGGACATTGGGGGACATTGGGGACACTGGGGACATTGGGGGACATTGGGGACACTGGGGACATTGGGAGGACTGAGGACACTGGGAGACATTGGAGTCATTGGGGGATCAGGGTCATTGGGGATATTGGGGACATTGGGAACACTGTGGGGATTTGGGATATTGGGGACACTCTGGTGACACCCTGGGGACACTGAGGACACCTTGGGGACACTGGTGTCACCGCTGTCCCCGCAGTGGACGATGTGCAGGTCTCCTGTTACCGCATCCTGTGCAGCATCTACAGCCTGGGCACCGCCCGCGGGCCCCTGGTGGACAGGTGAGCACCCAAAAACTGGGGGGGACCCCAAAAACACAGGGGGGGTCCCAAAAAAACCACAGGGGGACACCGAAAAACACAGTAGGGACCCCAAAACCTCGGGGAAATCCCAGAAACCTCGGAGGGAGGTGCCATGGGGTGTCCCCCGCTGTCCCTGCTGTCCCCCCTGTCCCCATTGTCCCCTGATGTCCCTCACTGTCCCCTGCTGTCCCTCACTGTCCCCTGCTGTCCCTGCTGTCCCCATTGTCCCCGCTGTCCCCTGCTGTCCCTGCTGTCCATCGTAGACTGTCCAC
>NW_027636193.1:0-20964 GCF_903797595.1 Erithacus rubecula
CCCGGCAGCCTGGAGGGGTGCGGGAGGTTGATGCTGAGCGGGCTCCGGGCCCCCGAGGCTGAAAGGGGCGCTGACTGCTCCAGCTGCCCTTGGGCAGCGCCACCATCAAACCCAACGCGCTCAGCCATCGTTCCCCCCCCCCCCCCCCACCAGGATTTCCCAACCCTCAGCACCAAAGAGAGAAGGAGGAGGCTATGAGGACGAGGTCGATGTTCCGGGAGCTGCAGGCAGGTGAGGAGGAAGTCAGTGCCCCTTTTCCCCTGTATCCTGCTCCATCTCCCAGCCCAGCACGGCCCCGGCTGCAGCACAGCCCTGGGGGGATCTCCTTGCCCTTGCCTCTGGCACAGAGACAAATCCCATCCTGTCCTTGTCCTTCCTCCACAGACAAGGAGCTGAGCACGGGCAGCAGGGAGGACAAATCCCCGCGGCACAGCCTCGGGCAAGAGGCCGTTTGCAGCGGCTCCATGGCGCAGGAATGCAACAGGGAGGAAAAGCCCCGCAGATCCCGCAGCAGGAGGGGCTGCAAATGCACAGCCCGGGGATCCCAGCAGGAAAGAGCCAGCCCGGGCCGGGGAGGCGGCCGGAGCTCGGAGCTGGGGCTGAGTGAGCAGCTTCACCATGGGGAGAAGCCCCAGAAGTGCTCGGAATGTGGGAAGAGCTTCAGGAGGAGATCCAGCCTGATCAAACACTGGAGAATCCACACTGGGGAACGGCCCTACGAGTTCAGGATAGCTCACACCTGACTGTGCACAAGAGGAGCCACACTGGGGAGAAGCCCTATGAATGTGGGGACTGTGGAAGAGATTCATCCAGAGCTCAAGCCTGATAGCCCACCAGAGGAGCCACTCTGGGGAGAGGCCTTACAAGTGTGATAAATGCAGGAAGAGGTTTCAGAGAAGCTCCAGTCTCCTCCGGCACTATCGTATTCACAAGGATGAGAGGCCCTTCTGCTGCCACGACTGCAGGAAGGGTTTCAAGACAAACTTCCACTTGGTCAGGCACCGGCGCCTCCACACAGAGGACAGACCCTACGAGTGTCCCGAGTGTGGGAAGAGCTTCTCCAGGAGATTTATCTTGACCAAAAACCAGCGGAGTCTCCACTGAGAGAAGCCCTGCGAGTGCCCTGAGTGCAGGAAAAGCTGCTGGCCAAGGGCAGCAGCAGGGCTGAAGGGTTCGTGTGGCACAGGCAGCCCAAGCTGTGGAGCCCTCAGGCCCCCGTGGCAGAGGCACCCTCAGGAACGGCACCGGGACTGGGACTGGCTGTGGGGATTGGTTGTGGCTTTAGATCTTCCCAGAGCAGAGCAGCTGCTGGCTGCTCTAAAGTTGTTTCTTGTCAAGGCACGTCAGGCTCCAAAGGCAAAGAGCCCAAGGCTCTCCAGTCCCTGTTCAATCTCTCTGCCATAAAGTCCCGATGGAAGCAGGAGCAGCTCTCTGCTGCAAGAGGTCGAAGCTGCGGCTGGTGCAGTCTCCAAAGGCAGATGCTCCCTGGCCTTTCTTCTTCTGTTCTTTTCTTCTTCATCTTCCTCTTCTTTTACTCTCACGTGCTGGTAGTGGTGATGATGACGGTGGTGGAGGAGGACAGAGCAAAGAGAGAGGAGGGAGAGAGAGAGCTCTGGCTCTAATACACAGATTTTGTTTGACAAATTACCCAATGAGCCAAAACCGTGAACCTGACGAATTTCTCCTAAAACAATTAGAATTCTGTAATACTAAAGTCTACATATAACTTGTGCATATGGCCTATCTGTTCTATATGAAGAATATATAAAATATTCCTACTGCAATTTTATTTTGTCTAGAACTAAGGTTTTAATGTCTCAATGCAGCCACTATTTTATAGGAGATTCCACAGCTTTTACTATTTATGGTATTTAAAACATATTTCTATGTACTTCACACTAAGATTTAAACTTCTACTTCGTATCTATGCTACTTAATATTTCTAATTCCTTATACTAAAACTTATACCTGTATTTAATATCTGTGTGGTTTCTTGTATTTTAACTTCTCAAAATATTTTAAATTTAATTCTTGCTTAATGTTCTCTCTCGGAGGGAGTCAGAGAGGCTTCTCTGTTCCACTCTCCAACAGCCAGGAATGGGGACAGGGACAGAGAGTGGGGAGTGGGAAAGGGACATTGGAACTGGAATGAAAACAGAAAGAGGGAATGGGAACATGGGATCAGAACAGGAAATATGGAAACAGAACTTGGGGAGAAAATATGGGATGGGGATTTAGATAATGGGACAGGGAACAGACATGGGGATAGGACAACAGGATTGGGAATGGGAATATGGGAAGGGGACTGGAAATATAGAAATGGAAATATGGGAATGGGACTGGGATCAAGAAAACTAGAAGGAGAACAGAACAGGGAATATGGGACTGGGAATATGTGAACAGTAACCAGGCGGAGAATACAGAACAGGGAGTGATACCGGGAATGGCTTCTGAACTGGGACAGGGGCAGGAGTGGTGTGAGACGGGAATGGGCTGGGGGCAAGGGCAGTGACAGTAGGGAGATGAGGATCCTGGACAGGGAACACTGGGAGCTGGGTCAGGGTAAAACGGGGAGGGTGTCAGGGCAGGGGGTCCTTGATCAGCTGCCCCAGAACCTCAGTCAGCATCTCCCAGAGCAGCCAGAGCTGCTGGGCCTGGAGTGCCCAAAACCCTGAGACACCCCCAAGGAAACCTGAAGTTCCTGGAACACAGGGTCCCCCACATCATCTGGAAGATGCCCCTGTGTCTGCAGGCATGTCTTAGTTCACTGTCTTCATTTTTACCCTGGTACTGGTTGTCTGGGAAGGACAAAGAGAAATGCAAAGAAAATCCAGGCCACAAGGAGCCAGCACGAAGCTTTTCCTGCACTACGCTGACTCACAGGGCTTCTCTCAGTGGAGACTCCGTTGGTGTTGGGTCAAGGTAAATCTTCTGGTGAAGCTCTTCCCACACTCAAGACAGTCGTAGGGTCTCTACCCAGTGTGGAGGAGTCGGTGCCTGATGAGGTTGGAGTTTTTCTTGAAGCTCTTGCCACAGTTGGGGCAGCAGAAGGGCCTCTCATCCCAGTGAGTGCGATAGTGCCTCAGAAGGCTGGACCTGCTCTGAAACCACTTTCTGCATTTATCACACTCGTAGGGCCTCTCCCCAGTGTGGATTCTCTGGTGTTTCATCAGGCTGGATCTCCTCCTGAAGCCCTTCCCACATTCCGAGCACTTGTGGGGCTTCTCCCCATGGTGAAGCTGCTCACGCAGCCCCAGCTCCGAGCTCTGGCCGCCTCCCCGGCCCGGGCTGGCTCTTTCCTGCTGGGATCCCCGGGCTGTGTGTTTGCAGCCCCTCCTGCTGCGGGATCTGCGGGGCTTTTCCTCCCCGTTGCATTCCTGCGCCGTGGAGCCGCTGCAAACGGCCTCTTGCCTGAGGCTGTGCCGCGGGGATTTGTCCTCCCTGCTGTCCGTGCTCAGCTCCTTGTCTGGGGGAGGAAGGACAAGGAGAGGATGGGATTTGCCTCCGTGCCAGAGGCAAGGGCAAGGAGATCCCCCCAGGGCTGTGCTGCAGCCGGGGCCGTGCTGGGCTGGGAGATGGAGCAGGACACAGGGGAAAAGGGGCACTGACTTCGTCCTCACCTGACTGGAGTTCCCGGCGAGGGAAGCGTGTGGTTCCAAAATCGCTCCTCCTCTTCCTGCCGCTCCTCCTGTGTCCCTCCTCTTCCTCCCGCTGCTTCTCTTCCGTCTATTCTCGCTCCTCCTCTTCCTCCCGCTACTCCTCCTCTCCCAGCGCAGCCAGAGCCGCTGGAACTGGGGTGCCCAACGCCCTGAGCTACCACCAGGTCCCTCCCAGGACCCCTCAAATCCCTGGAACCGAGCGTCCCCTGCATCCCCTGGAAGATCCCCCCGTGTCCCCAAGCAGGTCGGTATTTAACATCTCTATTTTTACCCTGGTTTTGGGTGTTTGAGAAGGACAAAGAGAAATGCAGAGAAAATCCAGGCCACGGGGAGGGTGTGCAGCCCCCAGCCAGGTGTCTTCCCAACATGGATCAGCAGCACCAGGGCTCAGGGGGGCTCTGCCCACCGGGGGTCCCTGGGGATCATCCAGCGCGGATCCTGCCATGGGGATGGAGCTGCAGCAGGGCACTGTCTTGGTTTGACAGACAGGTGTCTGCTGAGGAGCTCTGGAGCTTCTCTTGAAACGGAAAATGTAAACTCCCTCCCTCTAAATTAATATGACTTGGAAATTAAGGAGTTCCCTGGCAAAGATATGGGATTCAGAATAGCAGTTTTTCACTGGGAAAATGTAAATAAAAGTATAGTAATATAATGACCAAAACACTGGCAAGGTCAGAATGCAGCCTGTAACCCTGTTGTTCAGGGTGTTGGTTACAGTCTGAATAATGGTACCTGTAGTTTCCTTGGAGGGACTGATGTGGTTTTGTTGGAGCAATGATTTTGGAGAAGTGTGTAGTTCCTTTTTTAACATCTGGTGGTCATGAAGATAGGCCTGGTCTTCTTCTGGAAATTTAGTGGGAAAGGCTGCTCTGATGTTTTAAATTTCAGATTTTATTTTGGCAGAAAATACTTGGCTTTTCTCCTTGGCTGGGGCATCTCCCATAAGGTATAACTCCTTGTGGGGAGGAGTTCCGAGGGATGGGTCATGGAAGAGATAAGGAGCCCTGCTCCACCTGGTTTCAGCAGATGGTGATAGAATGTATACTTCTGCTTGCATCTTGCATTGCAGCTTAAGACATTATCTACTCCTTATTCTATTACCATCTGCATGCTACCTTAATTAATACCTTCTTTCAACACTGCTATATATTTTTATCCACAGTGAAACTTTGCACACAGTTCTCACTTAAGATTAGGTTTTTCTGTGGTACTCAATGGGTTTCTTTATCTTTCTGCATTACATACTAAGTGTAACTAGGTTTTTGAGCAAAACCATTTGTACGGGTTGGTTTTCCTTTGCTTGAGGTGGGCCTAATCTAAACAGTCTTAAAATACCTTTTATGTGTACTATAGGGACCTTATCCCCATCCACTGTGTGCAAGGCTTCAGACTGGGCAGGACTTGCTTGAGTGATGGACTCTCAGGTGTTGAATATTTAGGTGGCTTCTGTTAAGTTAATTTCTCAATTTTTGGATGTTTCCCTGCCAAGTGCCATTATGGTGATTTTAAGTAGTCTGTTGTACAGTTCAACTTTCCTGGCAGCTGGTGTGTGATAAGGGATATGATCTATTTATTCAATATTCTGGTTTTTGGCTGAGGTGTTTCTAAGGCTGTTCTTGAAATAGGTCCTGTCATTTGAAGTTTCTCTCAGGGGTGCCGTGTCTCCATAGGACTTGCTTTTTTGGGCTTCAGACGGTGTTTTGAGTAGTAGTGTGAGGTACAGGGTAGGTTTCTAATGATCTAGTAATGGCTTCTACAATTGTGATCACGTAGCACTTGCCTTGGGGGGTTTGAGGCAGTGTGATGTAGTTAATTTGCTGGGCTTCTTTATCCTTATATTTGGAATACTGCCCCCCATATTAGAGAGGCTTTATGGGCTTGGCTTGCTTGATTTTAGCACCTGTCTTACAGTTATGGATTACTTGAGAAATGCAATTTATAGTTAAACCTGCTTTTCAGTTTTGTGCCTACTTATAGGTGGCATTTTTGCCTTGATGGCCTGAGGCAGTATGGGCATATTGAGTTAGGAACGACTCTGCCTTATATTGGTAATTTAAATTTATTTGTGACATCTCTATTTTTGCAGCTTGATCTACTTGCTCCTTGTTTTAGTGTTCTTTATCAGCCTGACTTTTGGGCACGTGGCTGTCTACATGATGGACTTTTACAGAGTTTGTCTGAGCGGCAATGTTTTTGCATTCATCAGCAGCCTCAATTGGTTTTCCTTTATGTAGTTAGCTGGCCTTTTTTTACCTTCCTAGCTCACTCCACAGAGCATTGGTTACTATTTATGATTCAGTATAAGGGTAGAGCTTTGGCCAGTTCTCTCTTTCAGCAGTGTCCAGGGCCAGCTGAATGGCTTTGAGTTCAGCAAGTGCACTTGATTCACCTTCTCCTTCAGTAGCTTGTGTGACTCGTCGTGTGGGGCTCCCTGCGGCCACTTTCCACTTCTGGTTCATCTCAACCATGAGACAGAAACTGTCAGTGACAAGAGCACAGCGTGTTTCTTGTGCTGCTAGTTGGTTGTATGGTGGAGCTTTTTAGCCTGGGTTACTTGTTTCTGCTCCTTTTTGTTAGTGAGACTAAGGTTTTTATCTTGTGTCCGGTTTTAAGTGTTTTTAAAATATCAGGGTGATTTGTGCTTCTAATCTGGCCGTGCTGTGTGATGATGTGATGAGAGCAATCCATGGGCTCCATGTGGTGTGGGTGGCGTGGTGGGTAGAGGAGCCTTTTCTTTAAACACCCATCCCAGCACTGGGAGTCAGGGTGCCAGGAGGAGTTGTGCTTTTGTGATAATTTTTTTGAGGTGGCTTGGACTTTCTTACTATAGGCAGATAACTTTTTTTTTTTTTTTTTTGGTGAGTGCAGTTTGCTTTACACTTTGTGTAACTTTGACTCTAGAATTCTGGTGCTCAGCCTTGAGTCTCCCCAGGCACCTTCTGCTAAAGGCTCCAGGACAAGCCATTGTTCTTGGCTGCAGAGTAAAGCACATTCCTCACCTCTGGTCCCCTCCTGACTGGACCAAGGGCACTGCATGAGCGATTTTCTGCTTGGTCTGGGTGAAGGTTTGTTGCTGTTCAGGGCCACAGCTGGAATTGTTCTTCTTAGGGTCACCAGGCAGAGAGGGCTCACAATGTGGCTGCACTCAGGAATGCATTCTCTAAAAACCTATGGCCCCTAGGAAAGCTTGTGTTTCCTTCTTGCTGCTTGGTGGAGACACTGTGATGATCTCATTGATTATTTCAGTGGGGATCTGGCTCTGTCCATCTTGCCACTCTACTCCCAGGAACTGGATCTCTCAGGCAGGTCCCTTGACTTTGCTCTTCTCCATGGCAAAACCTCTTTCCAGCAGAATCTGATGATCCTCTCTCCTTTCTAAAACTCTTTTATTGCCATGTTGCTCCACACAATGATGTTATTGATGTATTGCAGATGTTTTGGAGCTTTACCCTTTTCCAGTGCAGCCTGGCTCAGCCCATGGCAGATGGTGGGGCTGTGTTTCCACCCCTGGGGCAGTTGGTTCCAGGTGTGCTGCATGTCCCCCCAGGTGAAAGCAAACTGAGGCCTGCACTCTGCTCCCAGAGGAATGGAGAAAAATGCATTGGCAATGTCAATGGAGCCACTTTGCTGCCTTGGGCTCCAGCTCCTCCTGGAGATCCAGCGTGTCCGGCACGGCAGCGCTCAGCACTGGAGAATCAACGACTGGGAGAGAGAGGGGGTCTACTGACTGCTGCTCAGAATCCAAATTCACTCTCAGCTACATGTGCTTATATTCCATTTCTAGGAAAGCTTTTACAGCACTGGTTGGGTTAATCATCACACAGGCAATCTTACACATTTGCAACATTTCTGCTTGATTCATTCTTCTTTCCTGTCACCAGTCTTGATCCAATCTTCATGGAGTCTTCAAAGCTCTGTTTGCTCTTGCCAAGGAATCTTGGTTATCAAGCTGCTTATGCTAATTAAATCCACAGGTCTCTGTCTTAGCTCTCACAGTGGAGTCACTTCATTCAAGGCACAATAGCCTATAGTCAATTTGTATTGTCTGTCAGACTTGCCCACAGGCAAACTGGGGCTGTTGAAGGGAGAGTGGGTTTTACTGAGCACCCTTTGACTTTCTAGACAAAATTTTATGGGTGGGGATAATGGGATCCTGATTCATCTGACAGTGCTGGCTGTGTGCTGTTGAGATGTGTTAGGATCTGCCCAACCTGAGCGGGAGTCGTGACAGGTTCTGTTATGGATCTCAGAGCACAAAGGACACAGCAGGGGACAAAAACAGTTTTGGAGAAATGCACTTTATTTAATGCCAATCAAAGTGCGATAGTGGGACAGCAAGAGAGAGAGAGAGAGAGAGAACGGGGGGCCGGGATAATAGCTACCAAGACGGGCAGACGAATCCTCGTGGAGCAGCCAATAGATGTCTGTTGCCGTCTGGGGAGATCTCAGGGGTCTCCTCTGAGACAGTCACTTTTATAGTCCTTTCCCAAAACGAGTGGCTTCTGGCCAAAAGGTGGGAAGATTTATGGACTATTGTATGGTGAGCTCGTTACTCTGGACACTTCATGGACACTTCAAGGAACACCAAACCATCTTTGTTGTTATGAACACACGCAGGGAAGCCCAAACTGACCAGTCCATTGTTCTTCCATCTCTGGGCGCTTTGTTGAGTCAGTGCCCCGTGACTAGTTGTCATGAGAAACCAGTCCTGGTAGGCATCACCTGCGGAAGAGTCCCTTGGCGTTTCTCCCATCCCTGGCCAGTGCAGGCCTCAGGCGAGGGTCGTTGGGCAGAAACAGACGAGAGGCTCAGATGGACTCTCACACCAGGGCAAGCAGATCTGAGCCTGGAGTGCTATGGCCAGGCTTACCTTGAACACCTACTGCAACGGTGACTGCACCAGTGCCCCCTGGGGCACACCATTCCCATATCTCATGCCCCTTTCTGGGCAGCAGTTCTTCCTAATGTCCAGTGTACGCCTCTCTTGGCACAGCTTCAAACCCTTTCTTGTCCTTGCCCATCTCTGAGACGGCTGGCACTGCCTTGGCCACTCTCCTGTATGTGGAGAAGAGGCTGTGCCAACGAGTGCCACTCCTTGTTTGCTTGTGGCTGCTGTGGAAAGGAACATTCATGTATATTGCCATTTCTTATAGGTTTTACCCCAGATTTTCAGTCACAGCTGTTGTAGTGAAAACAAGTCTGTTTCCATGAATATTTGAAGGGTAATAGAACACAATGGAATTGTGTTCCATAGAATTAAGGAAATTCTGCTGATTTTGTTTTCCTGAGGTTTTGAGATGAGTTGCAAATCCCAAAAATTTTCTCTTTGGGGAAATAGTCATTGCACAGTTTAGATTGTGGGGATATTGATTGCTCAAAGTTGAGAACTAAATGTAGCTTTCAGCACAAGAAATTTTAAGCATCCTTTTTTTGTTCTTGAAACAAAAAGCTTTTAAATCTGTTCTGTGGACAGAAATTGCTTCTGTGTTATTTCTCATAATCTATTATGAATCTCATGCCACGAAAAAGTCCATAGTGCTGTGTGATCACCTTGGTACTGTTCTTTGGAATGGCTTTCCCCCCATTTTCTGAAGCTGCCCACAGAAAGGTCATAGATATGTGAGAAGTTCTGAAAGGAAAACTGGGTCTTTGCCTCCTGTTTAGAATCTGTGGTGAGCTGTGAGTCAGAGCTGATTTTACATGATGTTGAAAACATAATTTAACCTTTTTTCAGAAGGATACATTGATAAAGTCAAAGCATAGCATGGCTGACACTAGTAAATGAATTAAATTGTTTTTCTGGAATGTGTTTATTTGATTGTTATCCTAATATTGTGGTAATAATTATGGTATCTGAGTATTAACCAAGCTAACATCTAATTTGTAATTGATTTTCTGTCCCTAATGTAGTGAACAGAATTTTAAAAATTATGTTTTCTCTCATAACTGAGGAATGTGTTCACAGGCTGAATCTTAATATCACTTTCTTTTTTGCAGATGTCCTGGTTTGAAAGGACCGGTGTCTGCCAGTAAGGGCAGAAGTTTCCCTTTGGAACAGAGACTTTGGTTCCACTCCCCCCCAAGTATTATAATTGTTTGAATCAAGGACTCTGAGGCAGAGATAAGGGGGTGGGAATAACAGATAATCCTCTGACCACACCCACTGCAAAGACACCAATGCCCACACCCCATAGACCATATCCACTGACCACAGCCAGTGACCACACCTATTGACCACAACAACTGACTGCACCCACTGACCACACCCTTTGCCAAGACACCAATGCCCACACCCACTGACCACATCCCACCGAGTTCTCTCACTGACCACACCCACTGACCACCCTCACTGACTGCACTTACTGGCCACACTCACTGGCCACACCCACTGACTATAGGCACTGGCCACACGCTACTCACTGCCCTAATGACCATACCTCCACTGAGCACATCTCACTGAACACACCAATGGACCACACCCCAATGACCCCCAAACTGACCATACCCCAACTGAACATAACCACTGAACACACCCATATCCAAGAAAGCAATGCCTACACCTCACTGAACACACCCACTGACAAACTGACCATACCTTCATTGACTGCACCAACAACCACATCCCTGACCACCCTACTGACCACCCCACCCAACTACCGAACTGACCACATTCACTGACCACAGCCACTGACCATACCCACTGACCACTCTCCAATGGCAACCTATCTGACCAAATCCTCTGGCTAGAAATGCTTACCACACTCCCTCTGACCACCTGCACTCGCCACCCCCAGTGACAACCCAACTGACCATATTACCACGGACTACTACAGCTACTCACCACATCCTACTTCCCACACTTCCAGCACCGATCACCCCAAATGGCCACACCCACTGACCAGGACACACTTACCACCCCCACTGACCACTCCCACTGTCCATACTCACTGACCACAATCCACTGACCACCCAACTGAACAAGCTGACTACCCAACTGATCATACCCTGACTGACCACATGCTGCTGGCCACACCAACTTTCCACCCCATCACAGAACACACCCACTGACCACACCCACTGCCCAGACACCAAGGCCCACACCCCACTGACCACACCAACTAATCACACCCCACTAACCACCAAAAGGACCACTACCCATTGGCCCCAACCACTGATCACACCTACTGACCACCCCACTGATCAGATCCAGTGGTCACCCCACTGACCACAATGCAAGGACCACCCTAATGACCACATCCCTACTGACCTTTCCCAGTGACCACACCCCCACTGATCACCCACACTGCCCACAAAGACCACACCAAGTGACCATCCCTCACTGACCAAACCCACCAATCACACCCACTGCTCACACCCACTGACCACACCAATGACCACATCCCCTGATCACCCAACTGACAATCCTCAACCGTTACCCAATTGACCGCATTCACTGACCACACCCACTGACCACACTCACAAACCATCACCACTAACCACACCCCAATAACTGCAGCCCACTGAGCACACCCACTGCCTACACACCACTGTCCACACCCTTTCCCCAAAACCAGTGACCACACCCCACTGACCACACCCACTGACTGCACCCACCCTTCACCCTAACTAACCACAACCAGTGATCACACCCCTCTGACCCTACCCACTATGAAGACACCAGTGCCTACACCCTACTGACCACATCCACTGAATAGCAACTGACCACATCACCACTGATCATTCTGCCACTGACAACAAACAGTGACCACCTCCTACTGATCAAACCCACTGACCATGCCACTGACCACACCACTGACCACCCCCACTGATCACAACTACTGACCACACCCAGTGAACACCCATTGCCAAGACACCAATGCCCACAGCCCACTGACCACACCCACTGGCCACACCCCAATTAATTCTCCCACTGACCACATCCACAGTCCACTCCTACTGACCACAATCCACTGGCCAACCAACTAACCACACCATGACTGACCACACCCATTGATCACATCCACTGACAACCCAAATCGCCATGCCCACTAACTGTACGGACTGACCACACAACACTGACCACCCCCAGTAACCGCAAAAACTGGCCACATCCACTGACCACACCAACTGACCATATCCACTGTCCACCTCAATGCCCACACCCCACTGTCCACTCCCGCTGATGGCACCCACTGACCAAACACAATGACCACCCCACTGACCCAACCATATGGTCCTGAGAAATGACCACACCCACTGACCACAACCACTGACCATACCCTTGTCCCACACACCACTGTCCACCTCCCACTGACCACCCCCACTGACCACATCCTCTGACCACTCTACCACTGACCACAACCACTGACTACCCTGCAGGCTTCCCTTAATGACCACACCCTTTGACCACACCCCACTGATCACTGCCACTGACTGCACCCATTGACCGCTACCCATGGCCACACCGACTACCCAACTGACCACACCCAGTTACCAAGCCCCACCGACCTCCCAACTGACCATATCCACTGACCATAGCTACTGATCACATCCCACTGCCCACACACAATGACAACACCCACTGGTCACACCCACTGACCGCACCCACTGAGAACCCAACTGACCTCACCACCACTGACCACAACCACTGGCCATAAACCACTGACCACACAGACTGGCTGTACCCATTGCCAAAATGCCCACACCCCACTAACCACACCCACTGAGTACATTCCACTTACCACTCAACTGACCATACCTCCACTGAGCACACCCACTGAACACATCCACTCAGCCCATCCACTGACCACACCCCAATGACCACCCAACTCACCACACCCCCATTTATCACACCCACTGACCACACCCACTGGCCACACCTCACCAGCCACTTACACTGACCACACCTATTGGCCATACTCACTTCCCATTCCAATGAGCACAACCACTGACCACACTTCATTCCCCTCTTTAATGACCACACTTACTGGCAACACCCACCAATCACACCTCACTGACCACTGCAATGACCATGGCCCACTGACCTCACTCACTGACCAAACCCACAGACAACACCCCAGTGACCAAACCACTGACCACATCCCCACTGACCACCCCCATTGACCACCTAACTGAACACTCCAACTGACCACACCTATTACATCAATTCAGGTTGTGGTAGGAGACAGAGATCATACAAACCCTCAGTGATCCATATGACAAAATCTTTCTTTATTGTTTGGGACTCTTCTCAATCGAGGGTTTGAATGTCCCAGATAAACACATGTGATTGGTTGGGGTCTTAACACACCCATTTTCCTGGCCAATGATGCATCTGCACTTAGGGTTCAATGCATTGGCTGGGATCCTTTCTATGTGTTCAAATCCATCCGATCATCTCTCACCCAAGGACCCTGTTACTTCTAGGCTGCTGTGATGGTTTGTAAAGATTCCCTGAAATTTTTCTCAGCCAGGACCTGGGCAGCCTCCCATGGACCTGACAAGGACCAATTGGTCTCTGATTTTTAATGTTGAAACACTGTTACACTAACACAGGCCAGGGGTTTATGCACAGAATCACAAACGGGACGGGACTGCTGTGAAACGTCTCTCAAGCTGCTTTATTATTTTTTCTTTCCTCCCAAGCATCAGTATCATTACAAGGTTGGAACAGCAGGAAGATGCCAGCAGCTCATGCTCTCAGCAACAGCCAGAGAACAGTGATGTTACAATGCACTTTGAAAGGTTTTTGACCAATCACAAAAAGCAAAAACGTGATGCCAATAGTTTCATCCAACCACTATAAGTGCATGTACCTTTGGTTAAAACAATGCTTGCTTATTTTGAATACAATACCTACTTGTAAGCCTTAAAATACAATGCACAGAGCTTCATTATTAAGCTTAGACCTTCCTAATATCTTGCTAGATATACTTTTCTGCAGCTTAGAGAGTTATTCTAGCCAAGCATTAATACACAGACCATTGCTCTATTTGTCCTTGCTTTCTACATGTCATAGAACTTTTCTGCTGAAATGCCTTATGCTTTCTGCTTAGATCTAATTGCAGTTCTGTTGTCTCTGAGGCCTGCTTTTTAGCAGCCTTCCCAAAACCTTCTGATTTTAAGGATTCCCACATTACATCAATGAGAAAGGTTCTTTGTGAAACACACATGTAAAGGTGAAAAAACGCTGAGAAAGTTCTCTTTCGCTTCTGGCCTCAGTACAGGTAACACCGGCCCAGGCCCCTCCGCGCAGCCCACAGGCCTGGCCGGGCCTGGGCCAGGGCTGGGCTCTGACTCTGGGCCCCGTTTTCAGCAGGGTCCCCAATAGAAACGGGGAGGGGAGGCCCACGCAGCTGCCAAGATCTTGGATTCCCCCCTGGCACAGCCTGGGAGCCCGTGGCTCAGCAGAACATCCAGCAGACATTCAAACCCTGCCCTGCCCTGGTTCGCGGGGCCATTTTCCCACCGGGAGAGCGGCTCCGGGCGGCCGGGCCCTCCTGGGCAGCGCAGCCTGGGGCAGACACAGCTGGGCCTGTCCTGGCAAGGGACTCACCCTTCACTGCTGGGCAGGGAAACGGAAACCCACCCGCCTGCACCTGGAATTGAATACAGCAAACACCAGAAAACAGCCATGCACCCAGAAAAACCACCACCGCTCTCTGGCTGGGCCCTTACGATCCCATCCCAGTCCCAGCTGGTCTAAAATGCTCCATCCCAACTGCTCCAGCCACTGCCTGAGTGAGATATTAACTCTGTCATTGCCCAGAATGAGACTTGCAGACACTTTGTTCTCTGTCCTGAGTGAAAGAAAAGGACCAAGATGAAGATATGCACAGAAATAGTATGAGAACACCAATGTCTGACAAAAGGAAGAGTCAGGCCCCAGATGAGGGAAAGAGGAGAGTCATGGACTGAAATTTCTTTTTTTTAAGGTATGGAGAAGAGACTCATTTCCCTATAGCACATAGAGATTACAGGTTTAATTGTAGGTATGAGCAGAGGCATTTGTTCTGAAATGAGCAAATGTGTAAAGAGTTGTGATCCCATAAGTTTGAATAAAGAGGAGAGATGAAGATTCCTGCTGTCCCCCAGCAAAGAGAAGAAGAAAGACCTCTGTTTACAAAGATGAAGATAGCTTTTGTTTGAACTGTTATAATGTGAAGGAACTGCAGCGAGGGAAATATGCAACCAATCAGTGTGATTGATAAAGCATAGTTTGATTTATTGAAGGCACCATCTACATTTATAATCCAAAATACTATGACTTAAGCATATTTAGCATAATTTCATTTGTTTCAGGAACATACGCCTCTCCTACTATTGGCTCTCGCAAGCATGAGATGACCACCCCTTCTACTTTTTCAGCTATGTCTATATACGTGCATTTTAGCAGCAACCCTATTGCATCTATCCTCTATATAGCAACAAACTAACCATCTCTTCCTTCTCTCACATCCTCTAGCTGCAGTAGTATCAATTTTTATGAATAGGCTGCTATAGGCTGCCCTTGCTAATACGTGCAGTATAGCAGCTAGATTGTTGCACCGAACCCTCAGACAAGCCATTTTCATGGGCTGCTAATAAGGCCTCAGCTGAGCCATGTCCATTGGTTGCTAACCAAGCATCAACACTTTATTAAATACTTCTCATTATTTCTTTCAGCCAACTCTGACCTTTTCCTCATGTGGAGCTCCACACAGCACTGACTTCTTCTCTCCTCTCTCTAAATTTCCTTCTGCAAAACAGGTTGACCCAACCTGTCCCCTAGGCGGACACCTAACCCTGTGTGTCCCTCACACAGCATCTTACCTTGTTTTTCCCTTCCACAACAACTTCCCCCTCACAGCACAGCCTGCAGACTCCATCCCAAACTGCAGCAGACTCTGGGTCTCAAGCTCTAACTGCATCAGTAACTTATCCTTCACTAGTTAGCCCACACTTTTAGAATACCCATCCTCATTATGCAGGCAAGGCTGTTTTCATTTCCCAGCAATCAGTACGGCTGTAATTCATCAGGAAAGATTGCCTTCTGCACTATCCCTACAAACTATCCTCCCACATTGGACACATCAGATACTGCTTTGACATTGCACAGAGCTGAGGAGAAATTGTGATGTTTATGGAATTATATCGTTGTTATATTTGTTTTTGTTGGCCATGAAGAGAAACCTATCTATGCTTCTGAGTCTCACCAGTTCCTGACCCCCAAAGAACACAAACCTGATGAGTTGTGGTTCCCACTGCAGGGGTGGCACTTGCACCTCCCTCCATCCCCAGAGCAAAGCTCCCCTGTCCCAGAAAGTGCCTGGCACTGCAGGAATGAAGGAAACAGGACAGGCTGTGGGGATCAGGGGCAGGCCACAGTCAGGGATTTGGGGTGGTTGTGAGCCCAGGGCAGGAGCCAGCCCTTGGCTTTGGGGAACCTCATCCCATTGTCCTGGGCCCATGGCTCCAGCCTGTGCAGATCCCTCTGCAGAGCTTCCTGCCCTGCAGCACAGCCACGCTCCCAGCCAGCCTGGGCTCACCAGGCATCTGACTGAGGGTGCCCTTGATGGCCTCATCCAGATCAGCAAGAAAGAGATTGAACTGCCCTGGCCCCAATCCTGAACCCTGGGGACACCCCTGGAGGTGGCTCCATTGCCCAGCACTCCTTGGGCCTGGCATCCAGTCAGATTTCTACCCAGGAAACAGATGCAGTAGAGCATGTTGGATCAAGGTATTGTGAGCCCAGAATATTGGCATTAGTGCAACTGTAGCTGTGCACAAGAGAGCTCTTCAGCCACTTTCTCTCTTTTCCTTCCTCTGGGCATTGGAGGCAGCTCGTGACTTCAGTGTGGGACTCGTGTATACAAAGAGCAAATCTGGGCAGAATCGGGGCTGGGAGGGTTTGGGGCATCCTGGGGTCTGTGCTGGGCACAGGATGTGTTTTCCATTGCTCTGAGACTGTCTGCTGTGGAAAGGGGATGTAATATTCAGTAGAGGAATGATTTTTGTTTTTTATGGAGCTGTGCCTTCCCTTGGTTAGTTTACTCACAATAAATGAACATTCTTCTGTGTCTTGAGCAGTTCCTTCTCCAAGGAAAGCAGGTGGGAGTTGGTGCCATGGAGCTGAAAGCTGCAGGCACAGACTGGAGTGGAGGAAGTTCAGATTTGCACAAGGCTGCTCTGAGTGTCAGGGGTTGGATAAGGGAAATGGTGGGGTGGGGGTAGGGACAAAGTGTGATTGATGGTCAGCCATAAAGCGTCTTGATTTTCATATCTATTCAGACTGCATTAGAAGGTGCTGGGGATCAATGTCAACTAGAGATTGCTGATATCACTGTATAAACAGGAAAGGAATAAATGTGGAAAATATCTTCTCTCATTTTGTTCTTAAATGAAATACGTTACAAATGGAATGAAAGCTTAGACAAGTCCTGCCCTATGCTCAGGTTTCTGGCAGTAGCTCTGTTTCAGGTAGCCTGCAGCCCAAATTGCTCTTTCACACAAGTTCTTTACCATGGTGGATTAGGTCTATTCTAAAATGAATTATTTACTGAATGGATTCAACATAAACAGACAAGAATCATTAAATTGACTACTTACTGTACAGGATAAACAAAAGAAGTGCAGGTAGATACAAACACAGTGCACATTAAACTTACCTTTATTACAGCTAGTGAAGAAATAGCAGAGATCAGGAGTCAATGTAACTTAGCACCAAATTGATGAGGGAGTGCACATGGAGCCCTTTCACTCAGCTTCCAGAAAAGAAACCACCAAGATGCATCCAGACTTGGGAGAGAAGCCCTGCCTGTTTGCAGGGACTATGCAGAAGACTTCTGCTTTGTAAAAATTTTGTATGGCTTTTATTGTTTGTAAAGTGAAGTGTGTGTCACTCAGGAATTCAAGGCTTAGCTCCCTTCAGCTGCTCTCAGAGCAAGATGCTCATGGTCAGCTGGGAATTACACCTGCCTGGCACCAAAGAGAATTCAGGACAAGACTGATGTCCAGCCTGGGTTATCTCAGCAATTCCTGAGAGGGGGAAGATGCCCTGAGTGATGGCCCAGCTGATGGACAAAACAGATGAGCTCTGCTGTGCCACAGGGGAAGTCCTGCTGCAGGAACCTCATGGAACCATTGTGGCCTTGTGATGCCTCATGGAACCAAGGAGACCATGGTGACACCAATGAACCTCATGGAACCAAGGGTCCATTGTGACAGATCAAGGCCTCACGGAACCAAAAAGAGCATTGTGAGACCTTGGGACCCCATGGACCCAAATCTCCATTGTGACAGTCCAGAACCTCATGGAACCAAGGAGCCTTTCTGACATTGCAAGGCCTCAGGGAACCAAGGAGTGCAAAGGTGTCAAACATTGCTTGCAGGGCTCTGCCTTGGGGATGAGGAATTTCCTTGGTGGCACCTTGTGCCTGTTTGCAGTGGGGAACCTTAAAAATTTTGGATTGCTTAAAAAAAAATTGAAACCCCCTTTTTGTTTGAGTGTTGTCAGTTCTCAGAAAGTCAGTGTATAAAGGAAAAAGTAAAGAACCTTTGAAAACTGAAGCACCTAGAGGCATTGAGCTCTATTGAATGTTGTTACTGACAAAGTCTCTCAAGAGACTAATTAAAGAAGGTAACTGGAGGCCATGTTTGCACAAAGTTCTCAGAGACTCCAAGGCAAAAGCAAAACCCAAAGCCTTTCGAAAAAACCTGCAGTCCCTGGGAGCATGAAGGAGCCCCAGAGCCATTCCTGACCAAGGCTCCCCAGAGACTGGTCCCAGCAGATCCCTGAGGCCACTGGGATGTGGGGGGATGCTGAGGGCAGCACAAGGGGTGACAGTGCCCAGCCTTGCTGGGGCTGTGCCAGGAGCCCCCAGTGGCTCAGGACAAGGTGTCTCCTCTCAGCCCTTGGTGGCACAGACCCTGCTGTGCCCCAGGGCACCAAGTCTTGGCTTCTCTTTGTCCCCACCTGTCATCTCTGTCTCCAGTTCTCTGCTCTGATTGAGGCTTGGGGACACTTTCCCAGTTGTGTCCCTCACCGGGACCCATTAAAACTTTAAGGGACTTTGGAGTTTGATTCTCACTTGGAGTTCTTGAGAGGTTTCCTAAGAAACCATGGTTGTGCCTTGATTTCCCTCTGGTCTGGTGTAGTTCATTAGGAATGTTTCCTATAATAGTTATGGAAAAACACTTCAAAGTGTTTCTTAAAAATATCCATTCCTATTTTAAAGGATGGATTTTATTACTGTTCTATTTAAGCAGAGGTGATTGCAGCATTCTGTGATTGATATTGATCCAGAGTTTCTCCTCAGGATGTCTGGCCTGCTGAGAGAAGCTGTGCCTTAAGGTCTGAGCCTTTGTGGGCAACCTTGCTCAACATTCCCCAACCCCATCCTGTCTGTCCTGACTCACCTGGGACCTGCTTTGCTTGGAGAACTGCCTCCACTCAAGCAAACATGGTTTTCTCCCCTTTGTTTTACTTTTGAAGCAATCTAAAACACCTTATTTTCCCCTGTGAAAACAGACACACTTGTCAGGTGTGTGCCAGCCCAAGGTGCCACCAAGGAGGTTCAGGAGGGGGACCGGGGCCTCAGGGGTGGTGCCTGGAATCGGCGCCATTTTTCCTTTCTGCCTCTAACTCCCAGCATGCCTTGCAGCCCCATAGAGCCCCATTGGAGTCGGCACTACAATACCCATCATGCCTCACGCTCCACAGAACCCGGTATCCCCCCCATATGTCCAATAGATGTCCTCCAGAAACTCCAAGGATCCCTAAGTGTCCCCTCAGCGGTCATTCTGGTGCCCCCAAAAACGTCCCAGAATCCCCTGAATGCTCCCAACCCCACAGATGCCCGTTACAGCCACTTCTGGGAATTCATCTGCTGCTATCCCCCGTGTGCTCAGAGCACCTTATAACACAGTCCCGTGCGTAAAACTCCTGCTGTGCCCCATGCCCTAAAGTGCCTGGTTAGAGCTCTCCAAGCTCCCCCCAAGTGCTCCCGAACTGTAAACATTCCTCCCTGAGAACCTGAAGTTGCCGTTCAGAGGCAAAAGTGTCCCCCAAGTGCCCTCCCAGAGCTCGTAAACACTCCGTTAGAATCACTTCCGGGACTACAGCTCCCATCATGCTTTGTGCTGCCATAGAGTGCTATTCAAGCAATGACTTCATCTCCCATCATGCCCCATGATCCACAGAGAGACATTGCAGCTGTACCTGGAATAACCATGATGCTCTGCGGCCCCATTAAACTGTATTATACCTACTCCTACAACTCCCATCATCCCCTGCGCCCCGGAGAACCCCCTTACAGACCCCCATGAGCCACTTCAAAGCCCAGACTTTCCCTCAGGATCCCTAGGTTTTTTTCTAGTGCCCACTCAATGCCCCCAAGTGTCCTCCTGTCCCTCAAAATTCTTCCCCCAGACCCAAAACTGCCCCAAATGTGCCCCAGAAATGTCTCCCTGGACCCCGAAGTGCCAACCCTAAACCTGTCTGAAAAAAAAAAGATATAAAAAAGATATAAAAATAACTCAAACATTATGAATTATCCTAAAAAGGGAGAAATAAATAACCAATAGAGTTTAATTAATGAAGGGAATTGTATTACATAAAAGCAATGACCAATAATTTTTTTGGTTGCTAAAGAAATATTTTTATTACGAATATAAAAATTTGGTTTAAAAAATAGAATAACAATATTACAAATAAGGAAAATTAATTTTAATTTTAAAATTAAATAACATTTTTAGTGCAAAGAGAAATTAATGAGGTTTTTTATATTTTGGGTTGTCAGCACCAGGTGGGAGACATCATGATATGGTGATGAGGGGGGGTGAGGAGCAGGTTGTCCAAACAGGGTCAGCCTGCAAAGGGGCTCATTCTTCCATGTGCCCAGACCTCCTAAGGAGACATTCTGCATCAAGGTCACTTGGGAAATGCTTCTATCACTTCGCCTCTGAACAGAAAAAGTGAAAAACATTCCCTTGAGTAAAGTCATGATGCACTTTCAAATCTTCCTTCTTAGGAAAACTCCAAAATGTCTCCAAGCATCTGCACAAGCCCTTGGGACTTGAAGACAATTGAAGAAATACAAAGAGCTCCTGGAATCTTTCTGTATTTTAATGAACCCCAAAATTGTTATGAATGGAGTCTTCAATTGTTCAGTTAATCAAACAACAAATATAAATTTAGTAGTAATTCATTAATAATAGCACTAATTGTATATAAACAAATTCAATCAAAGTATATTAGTTATGTATATTTAAGTAAATACAAAATTTGGCAGTGAGTATTTTAGTGTAATTGAGGTTTGGTTCAATA
>NW_027636192.1:0-20920 GCF_903797595.1 Erithacus rubecula
AGCTTTAGTTACACTGCTGTGCTGTTCGCTATGCAGAGTTGAAAGAGTGTATGGCACTCTTCCAAGAAGGAAGGCAGAATGGTACAAAACAGAAGGCTTAGAAGAAAAGTCCACATCCCAGGCGTGTTTTGGCAGTAGCTAGACCTAGCTGCAGAGTGTTCTGTGTGAGCAGTAGATGTCAGTTCAACTCCGTTAGAGAGAAATCGCTGCAAAACACAAAACGAGAACAAGGAAGCCTCAAAGCGCCAGAGTGCTCGGCGAAGCTCCCTAGTTTTCAGTGACTCCGGGGGCTGCAGTAACAGTTTTGTCCACAAGGGTGCAGCACTATTGGTGCAGGGGGGGCTGCAGTATCTGTTTTGTCCACAGGTGGGCGACACTAGTGGAAGGGGTCGGGGGGGCTGCAGTTCCGGTTTTGTAATAAAGGGGGCAGCACTTCTGAAGGGGGGGGGGCGCAGCAGAACGAGTTTTGTCCACAAGGGGGCAGCTCTAATGGGGGGCTGCAATACCTGTTCTATCCACAATGAAGCAGCAGTAACTCTGGGGGGGGGGGGGGGGGTGGGCTGCAGTGCTGGTTTGTCCACAAGAAGGCAGTACTTTTGGGGGGGGCTGTAATACCGGTTTTGTCCACAAGGGGAGCAGCACTACTGGGAGGGGCTGAAGTACCGGTTTTGGTCCGAAAGGGGGCAGCACTACTGAAAAGTAGGGGTGGCAGTACCGGTACCGTTTTTGTTACAAGAGGGCAGCACTTACCTGGGGTCGGGGGGGGGGGGGGGGGGGGGGTGGGGGCGAAGCTGCAGTACGGGTTTTGTCCACAACAGGGCATCACTACTGAGAGGGGGAGGGGGCTGCAGTGCCACTTTTGTCCACAAGAGTGCAGCACTACTGAGAGAAGGGGGGGCTGCAGTACCGGTTTTGTCCAAAACGGGGCAGAACTACTGGAAGGGGGGGGCTGGCAGTACCTGTTTTTTCCACAATGGGGCAGCACTACTGGGGTGGGGGGGGAGCAGTTGCAGTACCGAATTTGTCCAACGAGGGGCAACACTACTGAGGGAAGGGGGCTGCAGTGCCAGTTTTGTCCAAAATGGGGCAGCACTATTGAAGGCGGGGGGGGGGGGGGCGCAGTACCAATTTTGTGCACAAGGGGGTGGCACTAGTTGAAGGGGGGGGGCTGCAGTAATGGTTTTGTCCACAAGGGATCAGCACCACTGGGGGCGGAGCTGTTGTTCCTGTTTGTCCACAGGGGGCAGCACTACTGAGGGAGTGGACGGAGCTGCAGTACCGGTTTTGGTCCACAAGGGGGCAGCAACATTAGGGGAAGGGGGATGCAGTACTGGTTTTGAACCCACAATGGGGCAGTACTACTGGGGTGGGGAAGAGCCGGGTTGCAGGACCAGTTTGTCCAAAAGGGGGCAGCACGATTGAAGGGGGGGGTTGGGGTGCTGCAGTACCGATTTTGTCCACAAGGAGGCAGCACTACTGTGGGGGGGGGGGCTGCAGCACCGATTTTGTCCACAAGAAGGCAATACTTCTGAGGGGGGTGGGGCTGCTATACTGATTTTGTCCACAAAAGGGCAGCACTACTGTGGCGGGCTACAGTACCAGTTTTGTCCAAAAAGGGGCAGCAGTACTGAAAATGGGGGGTGGCAGTACAGTTTTGTCTTTAAGGCGTCAACACTACTGGAGGGGGAGGGGGGCTGTAATGCCGGTTTTGTCCACAAAAAAGCAGCCCTACTGAGGGGTGGGTGAGCTGCAGTGCCGGTTATATCCACAAGGGGTCAGCTCTACTGGGTGGGGGGGCTGCAGTTTCGGTTTTGTCCACAAGGGGACAGCACTACTGGTAGGGAAGCTGCAGTACTGGTTTTGTCTACAAGGGAGCAGTACTACTGGGGGGGGGGGGGCAGCAGTACTGGTTTTGTCCATGAGGGGGCAGCAGTACTAGGGTGGGGGGGGGTGGCGGTTGCAATACTGGTTTTGTCCAAGAGGAGGCAGCACTACTGAGGGGGGTGGTGCTGCAGTACAGGTTATGTTCACAAGGGGACAGCTCTACTGGTGTGGGAGGCTGCAGTAGCAGTTTTTTCACAAGGGGGCAGCACTGCTGAAGGGCGAGGAGGCTGCAATACCGGTATTGTATACAAGGGGCAGCCCTAGTGAGGAGGGGGGACTGCAATACTGGCTTTGTCCACAAGGAACGAGTTTTACTGGAGAGGTGCTGCAGTACTGGTTTTGTCCAAAAGAAGGCAGCACAACTGACGGAAGGCAAGCTGAAGCACCAGTTTGTTCCACAAGGAGGCAGCACTAATGAGTGAGTGAAGACTGCACTGCATGTTTTCTACCACAATGGGGCAGCGCTACTGGTGCAGGGGGCTGCAGTATGGTTTTGTCCACAAAGGGACAGCACTACTGGAAGGAGGGTGGCTGCAGTATGGGTTTTGTCCACACGGGGACAGCACTCCTGGTAGGGGAGCTGCAGTAGTTGTTTGGTCCACAAGGAAGCAGCACTACTGGAAGAGGGGGGGGCTGAAGTACTGGTTTAGTCCAAAAGGGGGCAGCACTACTGGTGCAGGGGGCTTCATTACCAATTTTCACAACAAGGGAGCAGCACTGCTGAAGGAGGGCTGTCTGCAGTAACATTTTTCACCACAAGGGAGCAACACTAGTGAGGAGAGAGGAGCTGCAGTACTGGTTTTGTCCACAAGGGTGCAGGACTAGTTTGGGGGGAGGGGTGCTGCAAAACTGGTTTTGCCTAAAAGTGGGCAGTACTAGTGGTGGGTGGGGTGCAGTATTGGTTTTGTCCACAAGGAGGCAGCACTATTAAAGGGGGGGGGGGGGGGCAGCAGTACCGGTTTTGTGCACAAGGAGGCAGCAATACTGAATGGGGGGGGTTGCAGTACTGTTTTTGTCCAAATGGTGGCAACAGTACTGAAAGGGGGGGGGCTGCAGTACCGGTTTTGTCCACAAGGGATCATCACAAGTGAAAGAGGGGGGCACTGCAGTACAACTTTTGTCCAAAAGAGAGCAGCACTACTGAAAGGGGGGGCTGAAGTACCGATTTTGTCAACAACGGGCAGCACTACTGGTGCAGAATAGCTGCAGCATAGGTTTTGTTTGCAAGGAAGCAGCACTAGTGGGGGGGAGGGGCTGCAGTGTTGGTTTTGTCCACAAGGGGGCCAGTCTTAATGCCAGGGAAGCTGCAGTACCGATTTTATCCACAAGGAATCATCACTAGTGGAGGGGGGTTCTGAAGTACCAGTTTAGTCCATTACGGGGCAGCACTACTGGGGTCTTAGGGCTGCAGTATCTCTTTTGTCTACAAGGGAGAACTACTACTGAAAAGTGGAGCTGCAGGACCAGTTTTGTCCACAAAGGGGGAAGCACTACTGAAAGGGGGGGCTGAAGTACCGGTTTGGGGCACAAGGGGGCAACACTACTGGGGACTTAGGACTGCAGTACCTCTTTTGTCTACAGGGGGGAAGTACTACTGAAAAGGAAGGCTGCAGTACCAGTTCTGTTCACAAGGGGGCAGCACTGGTGGGGGGGGTGCAGCATTGGTTTTGTCCACCGGGGGCAGCACTACTGAAATGGGGGGTGCTGCAGTACCAGCTTAGTGCACAATAGAGCAGCACTACTGGGGGAGGGTAGCAGTACCGATTTTGTCCACAAGAGGGCAGCACTACTGATGGACTGGGCTGCATTAATTGTTTTGTCCACAAGAAAGCAGCACTACTGTGGGGGGGGGGGAGTCTCTACCTGTTTTGTCCACAAGGTGGGAGAACTACTGAGGGCGGGGAAGCACTACCGATTTTGTCCAGAATGGGACAGCTCTACAAGGGGGTTGGGGGGAAGGATAGGGTACTTCACTACCAGTTTTGCCCAAAACGGGGCAGTGCTAGTGGTGGGTGGGGTGCAGTACCGGTTTTGTCCACAAGGGGACAGCAAAACTGAAGGAAGGAAGGCTGCAGTACTGGTTTTGTACAAATGGTGGAAACACAACTGAAAGGGGGCTGCTGCAGTACCATTGTTGTCCACAACAAAACAGAACTACTGGGGGGGAGGGGCTGCAGTGTCGGTTTTGTCCACAAGGCGGCAGCTCTACTGGGGGGTGGCTGCAGTACTGGTTTTATTTACAAGAAAGCAGCACTACTGGAGGGAGGGCTGCAGTACATGTTTTGTCCAAAAGGAGGCAGCACTACTGAGGGAGGAGGGGCTGCAATACCGGATTTGGCCACGAGGAAGCAGCACTACTGGGGTGGGGTGGAGGGTTTCCAGTGCCAGTTTTGTCCAAGAGGAGGCTGCAGTAGTGAAAGGGGGGGAAGCATTACCTGTTTTGTCCAGAAGGGGGCAGCGCTACTGGTGCACGGGGCTGCAGTACTGGTTTTATTTACAAGAAGGCAGCACTACTGAGGGAGGGCGAGCTGTAGTACTGGTTTTGTCCACAATGGGGCAGCACTACTGGGTGCTTGGAGCTGCAGTACTGGTTCTGCTCACAAGGGTGCAGCACTACTTAGAAGGGGGGAGCTCCAAAACCGGTTTTGCCCAAAACGGGGCAGCACTATTGGTGGGTGGGGTGCAGTACCGGTTTTGTCCACAAGGAGGCAGCACTACTGGGGAAAGGGAGGCTGCACTACAGGTTTGGTCACAAGGGGGCAACAATACTGAAGGGAAGGGCTGCAGTATTGGTTTTGTTCAAATGGTGTCAACACTAGTGAAAGGGTGGGTGCTGCAGTACCGGTTTTGTCCACAACGGAGCAGCACTACTGGGGGGGAGGCGGGGGGCTGAATTACCAGGTTTTGTTCACAATGAGGCAGCACTACTGGTGGGGGGCACTGCAGTACCAGTTTTATTCACAAGGGGGCAGCACTACTGAAAGGGGGGGCTGAACACTGGTTTTATCCACAACGCGGCAGAACAACTTGGGGCTTAGGGCTACAGTACTGGTTTTGTCCACAAGAGGGACAACACTACTACTGCAGGGAGCTGCAGTATAGGTTTTGTCCACAAGGAAGCAGCTCTACTGGTGGGGGGGGGCTGGCTGCAGTGTCGGTTTTGTTGTCATGGCAACAGCACTACTGGTAGGGGGGTCTGCAGTTCCTGTTTCCTCCACAAGGGGACAGCACTACTGATGGGAGAGCTGCATTACCGGTTTTCTCCACAGGGGGGCACAACTGCTGAAAGAAGGGTGTCTGCAGTAATGTTTTTGTTCACAAGGGGGCAACACTAGTGGGGGGGGGGGGCTGCAGTAGCAGTTTTGTCCACTAAAAAGCAGCACTACTGGGGTGGGGGCTGAAGTGCCAGTTTTGTCCACAAAGCTGCAGCTCTACCAGAGAAGGCTGCTATACCGGTTTTGTCCACAATGGGCAGCGCTACTCGTGGGGAAGCTGTAGTACCCCTTTTGACCACAAGGGGTCAGCACTAATGGGTGAGGGGCTGCAGTACCGGGTTTGTCCACAAGGGGTCAGCATTACTGAGGGTTGGGCGAGCTCCAGTACTTGTTTTTTCCAATAAAATCCGTACTACTGGGGGGTGGGTGAGCTGCAGTATGTATTTTGTCTCCAAGGAAGCAGCACTACTGGGGCAAAGGGGATGCTGTAACGATTTTGTCTACAACGGGGCAGCACTGCTGGTGGGGGTGCTGCAGTACTGGTTTTCTTCCCAAGGGGGTCAGCGCAACTGGTGCTGGGCGCTTCAGTACCGGTTTTGTCCACAAGGGGACAGCACTAGTGGGGAGAGGGGGATACAGTACCGGTTTTCTCCGCAGGGGCACAGCACTTAGTGGGGGGGGGGGGGGGAGGCGCCAGTATGGGTTTTGTCCACAAGGTAGCAGCAGTACTGGGGGGGCTGCAGTACCGGTTTTATCCACAAGGAAGCAACAATACGGGAAGGGGGGCTGCAGTACATGTTTTGTCCAAAGGGGTCTGCACTACTGAAAGGTGGGGGCTGAAGTACCGGTTTTGTCCAAAACGGGGCAGCACTACTGAGGGAGGAGGGCTGCAATACCGGCTTTGGCCATGAGGAAGCAGCACTACTGGGGTGGAGTGGAGGGTTTCCAGTACCGTTTTTTTCCAAGATGAGGCAGAACTAGTGAGGGGGGGGCTGCGGTACCTGTTTCGTCCACAAGGGGGCAGCGCTACTCGTGAGGGAGGCTGCAGAACTGGTTTTGTTTACAAGGGGGAAGCACTGCTCAATGGGGGGGCTGCACGACTGGTTTTGTCGACTAGGGGGCAGCACTAGTGAGGAGGGGGGCTGCAGTACTGGTTCTGTTCACAAGGGGGGCAGCAGTGGTGGGGAAGGCCTGCAGCACCGGTTTTGTCTACAAGTGAGTAGCACTACTGAAACGGGGGGGGCTGCAGTAGAGGTTTGGTGCACAAGGGGACAGCACTACTTGTGGGGAGGGCAGCACTACCGGTCTTTTGCACAAGGGGGAAGCACTACTGATGGAGGGAGGGGCTGCATTCCTTGTTTTGTCCACAAGAAAGCAGAACTAGGAGGCAATAGTACTGGTTTTGTCCATAAAGGAGCGGCAATACTGAGGGGGGGGGGTTGCACTACCAGTTTTGTCCACAATGGGACAGCTCTGTGGGGGGGGGGGGGGGGGGGCGGACTGCGGTGCCGGTTTTACCCAAAACGGGGCAGCTCTAGTGTTGGGTGGGGTGCATTACCAGTTTTGTTTACAAGGAAGCTGCACTACTGAAGCGGGGGGCGGCAGTACCGGTTTAGTAAACAAGGGGTCAGCACAACTGAGGGAAGGGAGGCTGCAGTACCGGTTTTGTACACAAGGAAGCAGCAATACTGAACTGGGGGCTGCAGTACTGGTTCTGACCTAATGGTGGACACTACTGAAAGGGGGGGGGGCAGTGCCAGTTTAGTTTACAAAGGGTCTGCACAACTAAAAAGGGAGAGGCTGCAGTACCTGTTTTGTCTACAAGGGGGCAGCACTACTGAGCGGGGGGTCTGAGCTTCTGATTTTGTCCTCAAGGGGACAGCTCTATGGGGGGGAGAGGGGGGTGGGAAGGGCTGCAGTACCGCTTTTGCCCAAAATGGGGCAGCACTAGTGGTGGGTGGGGTGAAGTACCGGTTTTGTCCACAAGGAAGCAGCACTATTGAAGGGGCGGGCTGCAGTACCGGTTTTGTCCATAAGGGGTCAGCAGTACTGGGGGAACGAGAGGCTCCAGTACTGGTTTTGTCTGCAGTGGAGCAGCACTAATGAGGGGGGGCGGGGCTGCATTACTGGTTTTGTCTACAAGGGGTCAGCACAACTGAAAGAGGAGGTGGGTTGCAGTACCTGTTTTGTCTACAGGGGTGAAGCACTACTGAAAGAGGGGGCTGAAGTATGGGTTTTGTGCACAACAGAGCAGCACTACTGGGGGCTTAGGGCTGCAGTACCGGCTTTGTGCACAAGGAGGCAGCACTACTGCTGCAGGGGCTGCAGTATAGGTTTTGTCCACAAGGAAGCAGCACTAAGGGGTGGGAGGGGCTGCAATGTCATTTTTGTCTACAAGGCAGCAGCTCTACTGGGGGGTGAGCTGCAGTATAGGTTTTGTGCACAAGAAAGCAGCACTACAGGTGGAGGGGGGAGAGCTGCAGTGTTGGTTTTGTTTTCACGGGGACAGCATTACTGGTGGGGAAGGATGCAGTACCTCTTGTGTCCACAAAGGGACAGCACTACTGGGGGGGGTGAGCTGCAGTACCTGTTTGGTCCACAAGGGAGCAGCACTACTGGAAGAGGGGGCTGCAGTACATGTTTTGTAAAAAGGGGGTTGCACTACTGAAAGGGTTGCGGGGGGGGGGGGGGGGAGTTAAGTACCAGTTTTGTCCAAAACGGTGCAGCACTACTGAGGGACGAGGGGCTGCAGTACCATTTTTGGCCACCAGGAAGCAGCTCTAATGGGTTGGGGTGGAGGGTTTTCAATACCAGTTTTGTCCAAGAGGGGGCAGCAGTAGTGAAAGGGGGGGCTGAAGTACTGATTTTGTCGACACCGGAGCAGCACTACTGGGGGCTGAGGGCGGCAGTGCCGGTTTTGTGCACAAGGGGGCAGCACTACTGTTGCAGGGGGCTGCAGTATAGGTTTTGTCCACAAGGAAGAAGCACTAAGGGGGGGAGAGGGGCTGCAGCGTCGGTTTTGTCCACAGGGCATCAGCACTACTGAAAGGGGGGTGTCCGCAGTACCGGTTTGGTGCACAACGGGACAGCACTACTTAAATGGGGAGGGCAGCAGTACTGTTTTTTCTGCAATGGGGCAGCACTACTGATGGGGGAAGGGGGTGCTGCATTACCTATTTTGTTCACAAGGAAGCAGCACTACTGTGGGGGAGGCGGCAGTACCGGTTTTGTCTACAAGGGGGCAGCACTATTGAAAGGGGGGTGCTGAAGTACCGGTTTTGTCAACAAAAAAGCAGCACTACTGAGGAAGGGGCGGCTGCAAAACCGGTTTTGCCCAAAAGGGGACAGCACTAGTGGTGGGTGGGGTGCAGTACTGGTTTTGTTCACAAGGGGTCAGCACTACTGGGGAAAGGGAGGCTGCGGTACCGGTTTTGTCCACAGCGGGTCAGCACAACTGAAAGAGGAGGTGGGTTGCAGTACCTGTTTTGTCTACAGGGGTGAAGCACTACTGGTGCAGGTGGCTGCAGTATAGGTTTTGTTTACAAGGAAGCAGCACTACAGGGGGGGAGGGGCTGCAGTGTCGGTTTTGACCACAAGGCGGCAGCAGTACTGGGGGGTGAGCTGCAGTACCTGTTTTGTCCACAAGGAAGTAGCACTACGGGAAGAGGGGGGGGCTGCAGTACCAGTTTTGTCCAGAAGGAATGAGCTTTACTGGAGGGGGGCTGCAGTACCTGTTTTGTCTAAAAGAAAGCAGCACAGGAGGGAGGGTGAGCTGTAGTACCGTTTTTGTCCACAAGGGGTCAGCACTACTGGAAGCAGGGCTGCAGTACCGGTTTTATACACAAGGAAGCAGCACTACTGGACGGGGGCTGCAGTACATGTTTTGTCCAAAAGGGGGCTGCACTACTGAAAGGGGGGGGCCTGAAGTACCAGTTTTGTCCACAATTGGGCAGCAGTACTGAGGGAGTGGGGGCTGCAGTACCTGTTTTGGCCCCATGGAAGCAGCACTACTGGGGTGGGGGGGCTTCATTACCAGTTTTTTACAGAAGGAACGAGTTTTTTTCTTGAGGGGGGCTGCAGTACCAGTATTGTCCACAAGAAGTCAGCACAAGTGAGGGAGGGTGAGCTGTAGTACCAGCTTTTTCCACAAGGTGGCAGCACTAAGGGGGGGGGGCTACAGTACCGGTTTTATCCACAAGGAGGCAGCACTACTGGAGGGGGGGCTGCAGTACATGTTTTGTCCAAAAGGGGGCTGCACTACTGAATGGGGGGGGCTGAAGTGTGTGTTTTGTCCAGAATGGGGAAGCACTACTGAAGGAGGGGTTCTGCAGTATCAGTTTTGGCCACGAGGAAACAGCACTACTGGGGCAGGGAGGAGAGTTTTCAGTACCGGTTTTGTCCAAGAAGGGGCAGCAATAGTGAGGGTGGGGCTGCAGTACCTGTTTTGTCTACAAGGTGGCAGCTCTAATGGTGTGCAGGCTGCAGTACCAGTTTTGTTTACAAGGAGGAAGCACTGCTTAATAGCGGGGGGCTGCTGTACTGGTTCTGTTCACAAGGAGGCAGCATTGGTAGGGGAGGTACAGCACTGTTTTTTTCCACAAGGGGGCAGCACTACTGAAAGCAGTGGGGCTGCAGTACCGGTTTGGTGCACAAGGGGCAGCACTACTGATGGGGGGGGGGCTGCAGTGGGGGGGGGGGCTGCAGTACCTGTTTTGTCCACAAGGAAGCAGCACTACTGTGGGGGGGCGGCAGTACCGGTTTTGTCCACAAGGGGGTAGCACTACCTGGGGATGGGGTGGCAGTACTGATTTTGTCCACAAGTGTGCAGCACTACCGGGGGGTGGGGGATGCTGCAATTCCGGTTCTTCCATGAGGAAGCAGCACTACTGGCGGGGGAACTGCAGTAGCTGTTTTGTCCACTAAAAAGCAGCACTACTGGGGTGGGGGCTGCAGTGCCAGTTTTGTCCACAGAGCGGCAGCTCTACTGGGGAAGGCTGCTGTACTGGTTTTGACCACAAGAAAGCAGCACTACTGGGTGGGGGGCTGCAGTATCAGCTCTGTCCACTAGGGGGCAGCACTACTGAGGGGTGGGCAAGCTGAAGTGCCGGTTTTGTCCACAAGTGGTCAGCACTACTGGGTGGGTTGCTGCAGTACTGGTTTCGACCATGAGGAAGCTGCACTACTGGGTGGGGAGGAGGGTTTGCAGTATCTGTTTTGTCCAATAGGGGGCAGCACTAGTGAGGGGGCGGGCTGCAGTACCAGTTGTGTTCACAAGGGGCAGCACTGCTAGGGGTGGGCTGCAGTACTGTTTTTGTCTACAAGGGGGCAGCACTACTGAAGGGGGTGGGCTGCATTACCTGTTTTGTCCACAAGGAAGCAGCATTACTTTGGGGGGGGCTGCATTACCTGTTTTGTCCACAAGGAAGCAGCACTACCTAGGGCCAGGGCAGCAGTACCCGTTTTGTCCACAAGGAGACAGCTGTACTGAGGGGGTGGGTTTGCAGTATCGGTTTGTTCCAAAAGGGCACAGCACAACTGAAAGTGGGGGGCGGCAGTACTGGTTTTGTCAATAAGGGGGCAGCACTATCTGGGGGTGCGGCGGCAGTACCGATTTTTGCCACAAGGGGACAGCTCTATGGAAGAAGGGGATGGGGGGGGAGGCTGCAGTACCGGTTTTGCTGAAAATTGGGCAGCACCAGTTGTGGGTGAGCTGCAGTACCAGTTTTGTCCTCAAGGAGGCAGCACTATTGAAGGGGGAGCGGCAATTACCGGTTTTGTTCACAAGGGGTCAGCACTACTGAGGCGGGGCGGGGGGGCTGCAGTACCGGTTTTGTCAACAAGGCGTCAGCACAACTGGAAGAGCGGGGGCTGCAGTACCAGTTTTGACCACAAGGGGGCAGCACTACTGAAAGGGGGGGCCTGAAGTACCGGTTTTGTCCACAATGGGGCAGCACTACTGGGGTCTTAGGGTTGCAGTACCAGTTTTCTCAACAAAGGGGCAGCTCTACTGGTGAAGGGGGCTGCAGTACAGGTTTTGTCCACAAGGGGAAGAACTACTGGGGGTGAGCTGCAGTCCCTCTTTTTTCCACAATGAAGCAGCACTACTGGGGGGGGGTGGGGGGTGGGCTGCAGTTTCAGTTTTGTTCTCACGGGGACAGCATTACTGGTAGGGGGGGGGGCTGCAGAACCGGTTTTGTACACAAGGTGGCAGCACTACTGGTGGAGGGGCTGTAGTACCTGTTTTGTCCACAGGGGGGCAGCACTGCTGAAGGGCAGGGGGCTGCAGTACCTGTTTTTTCTACAAGGGGGCAGCACTCTTGTGGCGAAGGGGATGCAGTAATGGTTTTGTCTACAATGAGGCAGCACTTCTGGTAGGAAGGTTGTAATAGCGGTTTTGTCCACAAGGGGGCAGCACTAAAAGGGGTTTGGGGGGATGCTGTTGTACCGGTTTTTCCAAAAGGGGGCAGCAGTACTTGGGGAGGGGGATGCAGTTCCGGTTTTGCCTACAACGGGGCAACACTACTGAGGGGGTTGGGTTCTGCAGTACCGGTTTTGTCCACAAGGAGGCAGCACTACTGAAGGGGGAGGCTGCACCATTCCAAAGACAAGGCATATCTGTTCTTTTTCACAGATCTGTAAAGTGTAATTGTACTTCTGAAGCCTTTTCAAGAAGAATGCGATACACCTGAAGATCTGTTTATTAAAAATGTACTTTCCAAATCAAACCCTATACTGTAATTAGACTAGTTAAGGATGGTGGTCTCACTTCAACTAAGCCCATTTGAAATTTAGAGCATCTCCTCTCACTCTGATGCTGCTCTCCATTTACTCCAGTGTAGAGTCAGCCATTGGCTCTCAGTGGCTTGGCCCAGTCTGTTTGGGAAGAAAGAAACCACAGTGGCAATGTTTCAAAGGATTTACATGTGTTGGTATTCTGCACTGAGTGGAAAAAAAGCAAACTGGCACCTGGAGCAGTGAAATAAGGGGATTCTCTCCTTAATTTTCTTAATGGAGCATGGACTCAGCTGGGGAAACCAGTGGAGTGTGTGTGGAGGGCTGCTCTGCACACCTTGTGCCTCAGTCCCATTTTTCTGTGCCTTCTTACAAAATAGAATGACAGCAAAAGTAATTTTGTCCATACCCAGAACTGACATAAAATCATCCTTGAAGCTTGTAGCCAAATTGCCACTGTAATGTAAATTTTAAGTATGTTCTGTAAGACTTGTGCTGTCCCTAGCATGACTCACACCGGGTGTGCAAATCAGTGATGAAAAGTGAGTCTTCAGGTGCTCCTATCTGCTGCTGCTTCTCAAGTCTTTGTTGCCATCATTATATTATCATGCACTCAGGAAACCTCAGACTTTTCCCTGGAAATCTAGTGACCAGTTCTTATATTTATCAGGGTAGTCATTGTCTAAGCTAGCAGGGTACTTGCTTGAACTTTAAGGGGCTGACTTTATCTTGATTAGGTGTACTGCAGACTTAATTTTTCACATCTAAAGTGAGCACAGTGACCATCACTCAGTTGGTTTTCTTAGATGTCTCTTTCTTCTCTTCTCTTTGTTTTAATTTTGTTTTCCAAAAGAAATGGTCAAGCTTTCTTAGCAGCTTAGTGGCTAGGAGAGATCTCTGGGATGAAGTTGGGTGAGATGTTCTATGTTCCAGTTAAGTGCTCTAATTTTTACCGATTTTACTTATTTAGAGGTAAGAGAAAATGAGCTATTTTTCCCCCCCTTTCCCTCTTTGAACCAGAAAGGGTCTTCTCATCTAAACTGGTTCATACATTCCGTCAGGCAATCCAATTTTTATGGAAAAAAACTTTCATCAGAAAATCCCTGACTCGCTGTCCTCCCTGGAGACCTACATCTACTGGATTTTAGTTTCTTTGCCTTTGATGCACTGACACAAAAAAGCCTTCAATAAGCAGAAGTGAGCCCACCATTCATCTTTCTCTGCTACTCTCCAATCTGTAAATGAGCAAAGTTTGGTTATATACTTGCATGTGGTAATTATTCTGTAGTCATTAAAACACTGCAGTCTTTCGTGGTTCCAGCAGTGAATCTTTTCCTACTGATTATTGGAAGACTATAAGTACTAATGACAACTATTAGTCCATTTTGGAATTGTAAATCTTTTATCCTCTGAATCAATCACTTGATTTTCAAATTTGTTTTTTTAAATTTTATTTTTCTGGACATCTTTCTGAGACCCATCAGGAAAATTTGATATGAATATAGGTAATTTTATATTTCAATATTTTTATGTTCCAATATGACTAGGAGGAACATTAAAATAAAGGTTGGTAAGTTCTACCAACCATAAATATAGAAGAGCTCATAGTCTACTGAGAAGGTTTGATCTGAACAGCTTCTTAGATCTCATTCCTTTAGCAAAAACTTGTATCATTTTGTGAATTTAAATATAGTATTGTTGCCATCATTGGTTGGTTGATTGGTTTATTTTTTAATTCGACTAAGTGGAAAATAGCTGTTAAGCAAAAATATTTTTCTTGCTGTTGTACTCAGTGATGTCACCTGGTTCTACCCTTCTGAGCAACATGACAAACTAATCTTAATTAATTTAATCTAAATTTTACTTCATAACCATCATCCTGGATTTTAAAACCTATTTCAGCAACAAAAAAGAGTAGGAAACTTTGGATTTCCATGTATTTGTAAAAAACTGGCACTTTCTATGTAATGCAAATCTTGAGTCTCGCAGATAAACTGTAAACTCTTGAAGCAGTGTGTGTCAGGGGTGGGAATTCTTTCAGTGTGACATGAACGAGACTGGCACAAACTGCAGCACATTTTCAATTAACTTATTTTTCTTTCCCCTGAGTTTACAATGCATGCAAAATGCTGATATGGTTCAGACAGCTGTTCTCACAGTGCAGTAAAAGCAGGTTTAACATTAAGATTGTCCCAGTGCATGAGGTGGGGGAGATGGGAAGGGAGGAGTTTTTCCTTCTGCTTCCACATTAACTCATTAAGAAACAAGGCAAGTCATTAAAGAATGTATTTTACTAATAAATCACATTTGAAACTGCATGCTATGCAAATGGACAGGCATGAGTGGGACTGAATTTGTTTCTGTAAAAACACTTGCACACTTTTAAATCACAGGTTTGAAACTCAGGAAAAACTTTTTTTTTTTTTTAATTATAGAAAGGTGATGTAAAATTACACTTATAGTAATGGGGAGAGAGCTTATTTACTCCTAAATTTCATTAATTCATCTCATTGGATATTCTTTCTGTTTGTGGTACCTTACTTGTGATATTGACTCTTTATGTGATATTTTGAAATAGTTTATGAAAAAAAAAAAGAGCATCTGCCTATTCTGTTTCATTACTTTCCCCTAAGGCTCTTTTGAGTACTATGCAAATCATGCCGATTTCCAGTAACAGTGGAAGTGTTGTGACAACTTCCTGTTGTCTCAAAATCTGTGTTTTGCCCCACACTCATCCTACTCTGAGTCTTTTTAGTACCTGACTGATGTAAGCATGAACAAAACTTTAACATTTCCCCCTGCATGCTATTTCTGCTATGGACTGGTGTTCTCTTTCTTTCTGTCGCTCCACAAACATTTATTGGTGTTGATGATACACCAAAAGAATTGCTACACTGCACAACCCTCCAAACTAAAGACCAGTGACTTTTTTATTTTCTTTTTTTTTCCCCATCCTTTGGTCAATTAGTATATTAGTCCAGAGAAATGCCAAGCTGCACACAGCTGCTCTATGTTGCATCTAGCTATTAAAGGCATCTATTCATGTGTTTGTCAACTGTGTCATTTTTTCTCTTTGTGTGTTGTCCATGCTACTTCTGGCATCTCCCTTCCTTCCAAACCTTTTCATGCCCAGCAGACAGTTTTTGCAGACCTAATGAGGCAAATGTCATGGCTGTGTTTGAGATATCTCAGTGTCTATTTTAGTCTGGTATATTAAAATGAAGGCAAGGAAAAGTAGTTTCTGTTGTTCTTGGAGTAGACATTCTATTATATTGCAATTAATTGTTGCAAATGTGAGCCTTGTATTAGAAAATGAGCTCTGTATTTGAAAAGCTGAGGTATGTGATGTTTGAACATGCTCACATACAAACTGCTGCTAAGGAGAGATTAATGACAAAGGTGTTCCCATCTGTGCATGTGCAACTGATCATCAAAAACAAATGAAACATGTCAACATTCACACAAAATGCTCTAGAACTCATCTCTCCTTTTTCCATAGTGCTTCCATCTAACTAGCTCTTTAAACAATTCTCTCAGGAAGAAGTGGGTTCTATATGAAACCATGAAGGCTTCAAAAAATTTCAAGGGATGGAGAACAGCAGCTAAACTAGTCTGGTTCATGCCAGACACAACCTGCTGGTGTGATTTATCTGCCTTCTTAATCAGGCACTCAGGAAAATAATGATATTCACAATACCATTCTCTAATATGATTTTATTTGTAGTCAAGGAAGAGACAGAAAATACATGAAAAACTTATATTTCAGCTAGTGTTTCAAGTCTTCTTTTCAAATTTGACAGATTTCTCAGTTATGAAATCAGAGCAGAGCTGACCAAAAATATCCTTTACCCTATTCCTGGAGTTCTTAAGTAAAATCCTTTGCCAACAGCAGAAAGCATCCTATATTAATTATACATTGGAAAAAATGGTCTTTCACAGAAATTCAGGCTAAGTTAATTTAAATCCAGGTTAAAACAGTGTTGCTGCATGGATTTTTCTGCACCAATCTGAGCTCCTACTCCTCCTTGGAGGCAAGGGGATGGAAGAATGTGTGTGGGGTAACCAAACATGGAGCATTGTTATCTCACTTGGCCACACCTTGCTCCAGAAACTGGCTGCTGTCACCTGAGAACTTTGTGCCCTGGACCTGAGATGATGATGAAGTCAAATCAGCACACCTGACAAGAAGAAATCCTTCCAAAATATCTTAAAATTCAGCATTACCTGCCAGTATTTCAATCTGATCTTCACTACAATTGAACAGACAACTCCCATCAATTACACAGTGAGTTGTTTGCCACCTGGGTAAATGACACTTGATAGCTGGCACTGAGTAATCAGGAAGAGTAGGGTTGGTTAAATATCAAAAGTGAGAGACACTCAGAAAACTTGCTCTTCAAAATGTGACACTAGGCACCTCTACTTTTTATTGTGATCCACTCCTGGATCCCCTTTACTTTTGGTTTTTGAACAGTAACATATTTACTGGATAGTCACTAAAATGACTTGTGAATAAAGCAGACAGACCTGATATTGTAGAGTGACTATTTGTGAAGTTATGCAAAAAAAAAAAAAATTTAAAATATCAGTCCCAGTCAGAAACTGAACTGACCTATATCAAAGTAATTTACAACTATGTATAACTGAGTATGTGTGAGAACACAAATGCTCGCCCTGCATATATGTGTTGACAGAAGTCAAGGATTGTTTATGAAGAATTACCATTTTTTAGCTAAAATATTTAATAACTGTTTTATTGTCAGGCTGAAAAAATACTGATGTGGCAAATCCACTGTTACTGATGTGAAATCTTTCTCCTCCATTCTATTTCTACAAATGTTTACTGTTGTGAACTGGAAGATCCTTTGTCATTTGTGCAACACTGGCCTGTTTTTAATTCAATTCATTTATGTCTATGTCTGTGTGTAAAGGTGATTAGGATTATTTGAGTCTCCTCACAATTACAATTAAGTAATATGCAGAAAACTCAAATATCTGACAATTTGATTTCCCAGAAATACATAAGTGAAGTAGAACTTGCCAAACTCAAATGTTGCTTGATTTAGAGCAGTGAGTTATGCTTTATATGGTTCTTTCAGTGTCTTTTCCTTTTTGTTTTCCAAAACTTAAACAACCTCCTCCCATGAGGCAAAGCTGTCAACATTTCTTTAAGCAATTGCAGACTTTCCAAACTGTTTCTTGACACTGTCAGGGTAATCAGAATTGTATAAAATATAACTACTTTTCAAAGATCTCTGTAACTTGAACTCTTTGATGAGGTCTTGTGATGTTTGGAGCAGTGAGGGAAACTTATGGGATACCAGACATTGCACAATATTTAAATATCCTTAGTTATATATTCAGTGATTGCAAACACGTGGCAATATTTTATTAACTCTTCTGAAATAAGAGAATGTGTTTGTAAAATGAAAAAAAAAGTATTTCAGTAAAAAAGCTCTTACCATAAGACTCATGTACCAGGAAGCAAAATTACTGAAGTGTTTTCAGAAAACAACACTTACCTCAGTACAATAGATTTTTTTTTTTTTTGCATCCTGCACACTTGTTATTGCTGTTAGTGTGTTCTTCCCTTTTATTCAGAAAGATTGATATACTGTAAAATGTAATAGTTTTTACCTGTCTTTTAAGTAAAGCAATAACAGATTGATACCATATCCAACAAAACAGAAAATATGAATGAGATTCTTTAGCACTAGAACAAACTAAAAATTCCCTTTAGCAAAGTTATTTTTACCAGTTGCTTCAAAAACACTGTGTTATTAATTAGGTTATGGAGACTTTGCTGCAACATGGAAAATATCTTTGAACTAGACACAAATACTTATTAAGATGCATTAGAGAGGAACACAGATGCTGCCAACAGCAGCCATACATTAGCTCTACCTTTTACTTCCCTTTTAAAATGTTGTTTTAATTATCTCAATCTGTTTTCCCTAAGCAATAGAGCAGCCTATGCAATCCACCAAGTTCTGAGAAGACACGCAAGAAACCCTTTGTTTTAGAAGCAGGAAGAAATCAGTAATGGAGATCTCTAAATCTGCTTTTATCTTACTTTTTAAAAATGGTTTAAGAATGAGATGCTGGAAGAAAATGTGGCCTGAACAGAACAGTATGGGTTTGTAAATCTTGAGAATAGAAAATCTAAAAAGAGAAAAACACACATGTCAATCATTCACCAAAAACTCAAACTAACAAATTAAAAAACTGCAGAAAACTATCCCTCAAGGAATTTTACAGGCATGCCTTTTTAAGAGGGTATGGCAAGGGGAATGTTATGTAATGAAGTATTCAAATTAATTGATGAAGGATTTCAGAGAGAAACTATCCTTGGCAGAAGAAAAAGACTGAAGAGATACTAAAAGACAAATATGCCAGTTGTCATCAAAATTGAGTCCCTTAATTGAAGAACTGCAGAATAATTTGGATAAATATTCATTTGGTGCCACCTGTAAATGTAAATAAACTGCATCTGTGTTTCAAACCTACTTTTCAACAATGCTATGGAAAAGTTGCCTAGAATTTTGGACACAGGTTTTTTTTTTTATTTCGATGTAGGACAGATCAGAAAGCCACAATTTCAGTTAACAGTAACAGGCACTAACTTTGAATTAAGTAACCTAGAAAACAAAGGAGTTTCCTTCACAGAATTCATCTTTAAAAGGTGCTGTTTGCTTAAACTGACTATTCTGATTAACTTTCACAGGGCAACAGCACAAGTCTAATGTGTCCTGAGAAGAGATCCTCTGGGTAGCTCCACTGCCCTACTTTCAAGCTACTTTCAAGCTGAGGCTTTGAGAAAAGCAAAAAAAAAAAAAAAAAAAAAAAAAAAAAAGAAAAGAAAGAAAGGCAAACAGCCTCCAAACAAAGCCAGACATCCAGCTCTACAGAATTTTTGGTTTTATAATTTTTTAAAAAGCACCTCAGGTACTTAGCTGTGAAATTTTTATTCCCCTGGAAGATATTATTCTTCTGATCCCTTTGTCAATATAAATGGTTAGAACTAAATAAAGCTGTCAACATTTGAGAATAGACAGTAGAACAGTAAAGTCAAACAGCTGAAACATTCTCTATGTACCAGTGTACACATTCATTTTGTGGATGTGGGTGTTACAGGTCTGTCTAGTCTATTGATGTTGTAAATGTAAGGAGAAACAGGAGATGTATGATTCAGTTATTCACTATTGGTTCCAAAAGAATAAACAGATTTAAAAAAAAAAAAAAAAAAAGCAATGTTATATACTTTTTGTTCAAGGGAAGCAAAATCTGAGAACTTCTGTGATGAGGGCGTATTAGAAGGTAAAATGGATGAAACAAATTTTGTCACAACACATTGTTTTTGTAGATAGACATGTCATACTTAAATTCTCATAGAAATGCAAATATCTTGAATTCTTGCTGTGTCTGCAAAGGACTGAATAGCCATTATGACTGATTTTGGGTGGTTTTCATGGCATAGAACAACTAAGGTAATATTAAGAGAACATTAATATAGGCCATGTTAAAAGACAAAAATTATTCTTTAGGAACATGCCATTCCTTGTAATTGGGTTTTCTTAGGTATCACTGAAATTTAGAGATGCTAATAAGATATACACTTTTCTAAAGGCTGAGAGTTTAATATAGGTATACTTAATACAGAAACAAAATGAATCAGACAGCCACCCATGCAGAAGCTCAGCTGGGATGGACTGTGCCTCTTGCTTGTCACTTTTCCTGGCCTGGCTGTGTGCACAGTGACATGATGAGTCCAAAGTACTGAGGTTCCAGGGGAAGTGCAAGCCATGGAGAGTCTGTGGCATCATATTCTGGTCATTTTAAGCAAAGGACCCTTAGTTGTTTCTTTCCATCATTCACATGTGGTTGGCCTCCCAGGAAAGGAGAGCTGGTGTGTGCAGCGAAGAAGGAGCTTTGTGGGCTTCCAGGAAGGGAAAGAGGAGTTGAATGTGATATTTAAATAAACTTTTGAAAGTGCACATTTGTGCTTGGAAGTGAAAAGGTAACAGATGTGCCAATTTAATCAAGGCTGTTCATCTATAAATGGAGCTGTTTCCAGATGACAGCAGGCATTAGTAGGATAACAGGGATGGGGCATCAGTGCCTATCCTGGAGTTTGCACTGGTTCATTCCAGGAGAGTCTCAGGGCACTGACAGGAGTGCTAGGGCAGGGATGGTGGTGCTGGGATCACAGGAGGAGCAGACCCATGAGTATTTGGGTATAGGAGTCAGTTTGGTGACATCAGTTTTGTTTATAGAATAGAAGTCTCCTTCCCTTCCTGGGAAGTGGCTCACTGGTATTTGTTACTTTATCACAGGTATTGCAATATCATCTTACACCTTCAAACTTCAAGAAATAAAAAGCAGTGAGTGAGTTCCCCACCCCACTGTTTGGATTTTTTAACTGGATGAGATCTAAAAAACTATATCCAGTGGAGGAATTCAAAATTTTAGCCATCAGAAGTGTATGACTTTCATAAAATAAATCTTGAAAGCTAATTACCTAATTCTATGTTTGAAATAGCTACATTTTTGCAAATATTATTTCTTTTCTAATCTTCATCTTAATATATATATATATATCAGCTTACATTTTATTCTGATAAGGATTCTGAGAAATTAAGCACCCCTTTGGGGCTTTACTTCTTTTTTGGATTCACTGTTTGTAGTGACAGAATTTACCGAATTACAGAGCCAATAAAAAATTATCACTGGCTTCAAGAATTTACTGAGATGTTTCTCCTTTTTGTTGGCCAGGTAAGGTATGTTCATAATGATCTCCCCTCCAAAAAAAAAGTCTCTGCTCAACTCAAATTAATGACAGATATCCCTCTCCACTCCCCTCATTTCTAAAGCTTTATTTTGACATATGGTATTACTTTTTATTTTGGCACTCAGGCTTGTTGCACAAATGGAAATGAAGACCTAAGAAGTGACCATCATTTTTAGAAAGATAAGTGAGAAGTGCTTTTGATTTTAGGCTATTTAAGTACCTAGCATATGTTGCAGCTTATTTTATGATAAATATTTGGAAAATAAAGCAAGCACTTCTCGGTTTTTTTTTTTTTTTTGTT
>NW_027636191.1:0-20850 GCF_903797595.1 Erithacus rubecula
GGAGCAGGAATATTCCAGAGGGATGTGGATATTCCAGAGAAATAGGAATATTCCAGAGGAGCAGGAATATTCCAGAGAAACAGGAATATTCCAGAGGGATGTGGATATTCCAGAGGAGCAGGAATATTCCAGAGAAACAGGAATATTCCAGTGGGATGTGGATATTCCAGAGAAACAGGAATATTACAGGGAAACAGGAATATTCCAGAGGGATGTGGATATTCCAGAGGAGCAGGGATATTACAGAGAAACAGGAATATTCCAGAGGGATGTGGATATTCCAGAGAAACAGGAATATTCCAGAGGGATGTGGATATTCCAGAGGAGCAGGGATATTACAGAGAAACAGGAATATTCCAGAGGGATGTGGATATTCCAGAGAAACAGGAATATTCCAGAGGGATGTGGATATTCCAGAGGGATATGGATATTCCAGAGGAGCAGGAATATTCCAACCCCACCCCCCTGATTCCTTCCCCTCTCCCCAAGTCTCCCCACTTCTCACCCCCCCCCCCCAAATTCCCTCTGCACTGCGGGATCCATGAATTTCCCACTCACACCTCGGCCTCTCCCCACCCTCCAAGGTTTATGGGATGGTTTATGGGATTTATGGGATGTCATTCCATCAGCCCTGCTGCTGCCAGCCCTTCACTTTAGCTCCATTAAATCTCCTGGCTCAGCCCCCGTGCTGATCTTTAATTGAAGGTTCTCATCCAGCCCTGGGCTGGTTCCAGGGCTGCAGGGAAGGGGGGATGGAGCCAGGGACCCTGCTGGGCTCAGGAATTCGCTGGGGGATGGATGGAGATGTGTTATTCTGGAAATGGCACAGGGAAATCCACTTAGATTGGGATTTTTTTTATGAGGAAAAATGGATTTCAGGGCTCGCTGAAGGAGGGGAATGAAGGGGAAGGTGCTGAGGGGAATGGGATCTGAGCAGTAGCATTGAACAGTTTCCCAAAAATGCTGAAAGTGTCCTGGGGAAATCCACTAAGATTGGGATTTTTATGAGGAAAATGGATTTTAGGGCTCAGGGAAAGAGGGGAGGGAAATGGGATCAGCAACACTGATGGTACTAAACAAGATTCCCAAAAATGCTGTGGGTGCCCCATCCCTGGGAGTGCTCAAGGGGAATCCATTTAGATTGGGATTTTTATGAGGAAAAATGGATTTCAGAGCTTGCTGAATGAGGGGAATGAAAGGAAAGGTGCTGAGGGAAATGGGATCTGAACAGTGGCACAGAAGAATTCCCCAAAAATGCTGTGGGTGCCCCATCCCTAGGAGTGCTCCAGGGAAATCCACTTAGATTGGGATTTTTATGAGGAAAAATGGATTTTAGGAGGCAGAGCTTGCTGAAGGAGGGGAATGAAAGGAAAGGTGCTGAGGGAAATGGGATCAAACTGGTTTGGAGCAGGGTACCAGAGGGATGTGAAGGTTTCTGTGCTGCACCAGCCAGCCTGGTTTGGCCACGTTTGCTGCAAAAAGCAGAATTCTAATTAATATTTGTGCCCTGCCAGCCTTTCCCAGCCGAGCTCAGGAGCTGCCTGTCCCTTCCCACAGAGACTCCTGGGGTTTGATTCCCTGGGTTATGGAGCCAGGAGACAGAGGGAGCAGCAAATCCTGCCGGACTGGACCGGGAGCCAGCCCTGGGCAAGGCTCTGGTCACAGGCTGAGCTTTGGTTTGAGCTCAGCCAGGGCGGGTTCCCTTCCCTTCCCTCCTCCCCATCAAAACCTCTGGATTCAAGCTCCTGCTTCTTTGCAATATTTTCATTTCTCTTTTTTACATTCTTGGCCATCCCAGGGAGCAGCTCTGCAGGGCAGGATCCTGCTCCCCATCCCAGAGCGGTTGGGGGTGGAAGGAGCTTTAAAAACCATCCCAATCCCATGGGCAGCGACACCTTCCCCACCCCAGGCAGCTCCTCGGACCCTCCCAGGGATGGAACAGCCCCGGGATACCCAGGAAATCTGTCCCAGCCCCTCCCACCCTCACCTAAACCTCTTTTAACCTTGGAATGGGGGGAAAAACGAGCCGAGGATCCATCCTTGGAATGGGACCCCCTCCGAACCAGCTCTGTCCCCAAATCCCCTCGTTGCCTGCGGTGCCCCAGAGCCCCCGGTGGCACCGGGCAGGGGGCACGGGCGGGGCCGCGGAGCTGCTCCGCTGCCAGCCCGGCTCTCCAGCCGGGATTATGTGTCTGGACAAGCCCTCGGCAGCTGTTTTCCAGCTCCTGCCTAACAAAGAGCACTTTCACTGCTCCGGGAAAAAGGGCAGGAGCGGGGATTGCAGCTGAGCCGGGAGCGCAGGGGCTCCCCGGGGGTTTGGGGCGCTCAGGGTGGCACCCAAAAATTCTGTCCCGTTGGAATTCGCCTCCCTGCCTGCCCCAAAATTTTCCTGGACGCTGCAGCAACCTCGCTTTTTGCTGTTAAAACCGAGCCCAGCCTGCTCGGGGTTGGGAAATTCAGGTTTTTCCTGGTGGAAAATTGACTCTAAATATTCCTCATTTCTGCATCCCCCCACGGCTCCCACATCAAATCCTGGGATTTAAACCAGGGAAGATTTTTGGTGTTTTATTCCAAATATTCCCCATTTCTGCATCCATGGCTCCCACATCGAATCCTGGATTTAAACCAGGAAAGGTTTTTGGTGTTTTATTCCAAATATTCCCCATTTCTGCATCCATGGCTCCTCACATCAAATCCTGGGATTTAAACCAGGAAAGATTGTTGTTGTTAATTCCATTTCTGCATCCACGGCTCCCACATGGAATCCTGGGATTTAAACCAGGAAAGGTTTTTGGTGTTTTATTCCAGATATTCCCCATTTCTGCATCCCCCCACGGCTCCCACATCAAATCCTGGGGATTTTCCTCCTCGCCCTCCCCTGTGCCCGCTGTTTTTTCCCCTTTTCCCGGCTGGAACAGCCCGGGAGGAGAGGAGAAGAGCCTGTCTGGAGCGCCTGAGTCAGAGCAGCGCTAATGGATGAGGCTGCGGCTCCCGGAGAAGCACTTTGGATAATTGCGAGGCTCTGCCAGGACGCGCTGCCCCGACAGCTCCGGGAGGCTGAGGCAGAACCGGCCCCGGTGTTTGGCTCCTCTCCCGCTCCCTGCAGCAAATTCGGTGCCCCGGTGGCTCTGGCCAGGCGGTTTTGGCTCGGCTGAGGGTTTAGGGCAGGTTTGGGTCCTGGCAGGGGTGAGGGGTGGAAAATCCTCTCGCACACCCCAAAGGAGTTTTGGAGGGGAGAGGATCGGGGGATTGTGGAGGGGGTTGGGGTGGAAGGGAGCTTTAAAGGGCATCCATCGCGCTGTTGGGATTTTTTCCTTCCTCTCCCGTCACTTTCTGTCAGATTTTTGAAGTTTGGATTGCAGCGGGTCCAAGAGGGACATCCAGGATCCTCCATCCTGCTCAACCTCCGGCTTGGCTTTCCCTGAGAATTCCATCCCTGGGAAGGGAATTCCTCCCAAAATCCTGCTCATCCCCGGCCAGCAGGTGCAGAACACCCTCAGCTCCCTTTTCCTGCTCCCTCCCTGCACAGGGATGAAGCTGGGAATGATCCCATGGGGAATCCTGAGACAGCATCCTCACCATAATCCCCATTTAACCAGGAAAAACCATCCCAGAGCCCGAGGCAGGCGCAGAGCGGGCAGGAAGGGGTTAAAGCCGCAGAGCCGAGCTTTGGGCACATCCAGATCCTCTCCGGATGAAATATTCCCTGGTCATTCCCTGGGACTGACTCACAAACCGATTCCAGCGAGAAGAAATCTTTTCAAAGCTCTCACTTTCAATGTCTTTTTTATTCTCTCTCTTTTTTTCTCTCTCTCTCTGTTTCTTTTTTTCTTTTTTTTTTTTTTTTTTTTTTTTCTCTTTGCCCACGCAGCAGCTGCAGGAAGGGTTTGGGATGAAATTCCACACAAAAGCCTCCATCTCCTGGAGAGCCCGGGCCAATAAATCCTGCTCAGAGGATGAAACGGGGTTTGGGGGGAGTGTGAAACCACGATTTGGGGGGGCTGGTCCCCCCTGTGCCCACCCCTGGGCAGGGGTTGCCAAGGGCCCTCGGAGGGACTGGGAAAACCTTGGCTGCTTCAATCCTCCAGAAAAAAAAAAAATAAAAAAGGGAATAAAGGGAAAAGCTGGATCCCTGCATGCTCTGAATCTTAATATTTCCTCTTTCAGGTTAAATCGTGCTGGGTGTTTTCCATCAGGGAAAGTTTTGGGAGCTTTTGTGGCATTGGGAAGTGCCAGGGATCGACTCCTGCCACAGCCCTGGGCAACCAGGGATCCCCCAGAATGTCACTGGTGGCAACTGGGATTGCCCCAGGTTTGGGATTTCCCAAATTCCCGCGGTTGGAAAGAGCTGGTGGCAGAAGGAAATAAATGGGATTTAAAAATTCCAGGATTCACACCTGGAATTGGCCAAGCTGTGACAGGGAATGTCCCTGGAATGTCCCTGGGGGTGGGATGGGATCAGCTTTTTGTCCCTTCCCACCCAAAACCCTTCCAGGATTCCCCATTTCTCACGGGCAGCATTCCATGGAAGAGCAGGGCCGGGGTTCTCAGCTCCTGAGATAAATCAGAGCCAAATTTGACATTCCAGAGATGGTGACACCCCCCAGATGTGCCCAGCTGGGGAACCCAAACCCAAACAGCTGGAAACACGCTGGGACGAGCCTGGAGTTCTGGGATTTAAAGGAAGAAAGGTTTTTGGTGTTCTAATCCAAATATTCCTCATTTCTGCATCCGTGGCTCCCACATCAAATCCTGGGAATTCTGGGATTTAAACCAGGAAGAGTTTTCAGTGTTGGACTCCAAATATTCCTCAATTCTGCATCCATGGCTCACACATCAAATCCAGGGAATTTTTTAAATGAGTGACTGGGGATGTCCAATTCCAGTTGGACAAAATTCCCAGAACCCTTTACATAGAAAATGGGCTCTGAAATCCTTTGGGATTTAAAGCAGGAAAGGTTTTTGGTGTTCTATTCCAAATATTCTTCATTTCTGCATCCATGGCTCTTACATCAAATCCAGGGAATTCCGTGGAGAAGAAACTGGGAAAGTCCAGTTCCACATGGACAAAATTCCTAGAACCCTTTACACAGAAAATAGGCTCAGAAATTTTCTGGGATTTGAAGCAGGAAAGGTTTTTGGTATTTTAATCCAAATATTCCTCAATTCTGCATCCATGGCTCCCACATCAAATCCTGGAACATCAAACCCAGGGAATTCTGCGGAGGAGAAACTGGGAACATCCAATTCCAGCCGGACAAAATTCCCAGCTCCCCTTCCACCCAACACAAAAATTCCTCTGGAATTCCAACCAGGAAAAGCTTGATGTGAAATATTAAAGCATTTAATAAACATTTCAATAATGATTCCCACAATTCCCAAATCCCCCTCCCAGGGCTCCCCCCTCCCCCTGACCCTGCTGGAGCTGAATTTTCCATTTGCTGGGAAGGCAGAAATGCTGTGGCTGCACTTTCCCTGCCCAGCTAATCCCATTTGTCTCCCAAAAATGCCTTTTCAGGATTCCCAGCAATGCAGCAGAGAAATCCATTTGCAGGCACGAGGCAGCCAGGAGGGGAATTTTGATTTCCCAGTTATTAGAGGATGACAAGCTGAGGTGATTGATCACCCAGAGAAGCGTTTCCACTTCTCCCCAATTAATCCTGCAATCAATCCAGAAACGGGAGAACGAGGTGGGAATTCTCCCCTGACAATTCCTCTCGGGATAGGGGATGCACGGAGACGTTTTCTCCTGGGAGTGGAGCCGGGAAATGCACTCGGATTGGGAATTTTGGGATGAAAAAATTGATTTTTCGAGGAGGGAGAAGGTTGTTTTTATTTTTTTTTTTTTTTTCCAGGCTGAGGCCATCAATCCACATTAGGGAGGCTCCACATGGAATTCCAACGGGAGAAATTCCAGCAGCCCCCAGGGCGTTCCCCAGGCTGGGATTTGATCCTGGGGGATCCTTTGCCTTCGAATTCACGCTGGGTTTTCCTTCTACTCTTTTATTTTTATTTTTTTCCCCCTTTTGATTGTGGTTCAAAGACTCCTGGTGGTTCACCGGCTGCTTTGGCTCCTGAGCTGGGGTTAAGTTAAACCCCGCTGGAGGTTCAGGGATGATAAGCCCAGCTCTAAAGCAAGTTTTAGCTTAAAATATGCTCTGATCACCAGGATTTTGGGACCAAAAATCCCCAAAATATCCCAGCGTGACGTCATCCCCTCATCCCACTCCGGGAGAATTTTTCCTGCCCTGTCATTAGAGCTGGTTTGGGGTTTTCTCCCGGAGATTTTGGGAATTTGGGCACATTCAGCACAATTCCTGCTTTTCCTGCAGTTCCACAATTCCTGCCCCTCCAGGAGATCAGATGGGAATTTTTAACCCTGTGTAACCCGGTTTTTAACTCAATTAAGGCTGCCAGCCCGACTTGGGGAGGAAACAATGAATTCTTGATTTTTTTCTCCAACAGATCCTGGGAGTTCCTTGATTTTTTTTTTTTTTTTTTTTTTTTTAAAGGCCCGAGTTTCCATGCTGAAATCAGGGATGGGGATGTTGGAATTAGGGATGGATTAGGAATGGGGATGCAGAAAATCAGAGATAAGGGCATTGAAAATCAGGGATGGAAACAATGGAATTCAGGGATGGGAACAGTGGAATTCAGGGATGGAAATGCTGGAATTTAGGGATGGAAATGTTGGAATTCAGGGATGGAATTACTGGAATTCAGGGATGGGAACAGTGGAAATCAAGGATGGAAATGTTGGAATTTAGGGATGGAAATGTTGGAATTCAGGGATGGGGATGCAGAAAATCAGAGATAAAAACATTGAAAATCAGGGATGGGGATTCTGAAAATCAGAGATGTGAACAGTGGAAATCAAGGATGGAATTGTTGGAATTCAGGGATGGAAATGTTGGAATTCAGGGATGGAAATGTTGGAATTCAGGGATGGAATTGTTGGAATTCAGGGATGGAAATGTTGGAATTCAGGGATGGAAATGTTGGAATTCAGGGATGGAATTGTTGGAATTCAGGGATGGAATTACTGGAATTCAGAGATGGAATTGTTGGATTTCAGGGATGGAAATGTTGGAATTCAGGGATGGAATTGTTGGAATTCAGGGATGGAAATGCTGGATTTCAGGGATGGAAATGTTGGAATTCAGGGATGGAATTACTGGAATTCAGGGGATGGAATTGTTGGGAAATGTTGGATTTCAGGGATGGAATTGTTGGAAATCAGGGATGGAAATGTTGGAATTCAGGGATGGAAATGTTGGATTTCAGGGATGGAAATGTTGGAATTCAGGGATGGAAATGTTGGATTTCAGGGATGGAATTGTTGGAAATCAGGGATGGAATTGTTGGAAATCAGGGATGGAATTGTTGGAATTCAGGGATGGAAATGTTGGAATTCAGGGATGGGAACAGTGGAAATCAGGGATGGAATTGTTGGAATTCAGGGATGGAGATGCTGCTCTCACCTCTGGGCCTCCTCTCTCCTCTCCAGGCCTTTATTTGCTTTTTACAGCAAATATTTGGCTCCTTGCCCTGAGTTTTCCTGCCCTGACATGTGGCAGTGCCAGCTCCCTTCCCCTCCCCCCTCTCCAAAAAAACAAAAGGAATTCCCACCCAAACCAGCAGAGAGAGGGACCAAACCCTCCCTTCATTCCCTGCAGCTTTCCAGGATATTTTGATTTTCCAGAGCAAAACTGAGGCACATTCCTGGAGGTTTTCCTGAGCCAGGTCCACAAGGAAGAGCCAGGACAAACCCAAGGTTTTCTATTTTTCTATTTTTCTAGTTTTCTAGTTTTCTAGTTTTCTATTTATTTTTCTATTTTTTTATTTTTCTATTTTTGCATTTTTCTAATTTTCTATTCTTTTTTATTTTTCTATTTTTCTGTTTTTCTATTTTTCTATTATTCCATTTGTATTTTTGGGAGCTGCTGTTTATTTGTTTTGGGCTCTGATCTACTGAGGAATTTGCCTCAGTTTTCCTACAGAAACATCCCAGGTTTTTTGTTTTTGTTTTTCTTTTTTTTTTTTGGTTTCTCATTTTATCAGCAATTCCCTGTGGGAATGTGCAGCTCCCTGCACAGTGACCTTAAAAAGGTGATTTTCTTATTTTCTTTTTTTTTTCTTCTTCTTCTTTTTTAAGTCAATTGGGGCTTTTTTTAGGGCCAGTGGGGCTTTTTTAGGGCTTTTCTTTGGGCCACTGGACCTTTTTAGGGCTTTTTTTAGGGCCATTGGGGCATTTTTAGGGCTTTTTTAGGGCCATTGGGGCTTTTTTAGAGCGATTGGGGCTTTTTTAGGTCTTTCTTTAGAGTCATTGGGGCTTTTTTAGGGCCATTGGAGCTTTTTTTAGGGACATTTTTAGGGCCATTAGGGCATTTTTAGGGCCATTGGGGATTTTTTAGGGCTTTTTTTTAGGGTCATTGGAGCTTTTTTTTAGGGACATTTTTAGGGCCATTGGAGCTTTTTTTTAGGGACATTTTTAGGGCCATTAGGGACATTTTTAGGGCCATTGGGGATTTTTTAGGGCTTTTTTGGGGCCATTGGGGCTTTTTTAGGGCCATGGAGTGAAACAGCCTCCTAAAGCTCCTCTGGGGGCTGGTTGATTTTTGGGGGGCAGAACCAACATCCCTCCCTCGGTGCCACCTCAATCCTAATTTTGGCCGTGCCCTGATCGCGGGGGACACGCGGGGACACGCGGGGGAGGGGCAGGAGGTGACAGACCCACACCCCGCGGGAGTGGCAGGAAATGGGTTTTTAGGGTTTTTTTGTTCCATCCCAAATTGTTCCATGATTTTGTGTGTGGCTGTGGTGACAGCGATGTCCCCAATGGGGGAGCTGCCCTGCCTCAGTTTCCCTGCAGGGGAGAGCGGGGAGTGTCCTTGGGGGTGACAGAGAAATGTCACAGTGTCACCTCTCTGAGCATCTCGGGGGTGCAGGGTGGAGCAGGGACACCCCAAAAACAAGGATGGGGGTGACAAGGATGGAAATGTCACAGTGTCACCTCTCTCTGAGCATCTCGGGGGTGTGGGGTGGAGGGGACAGGGCTGGGGGTGACAGGATGGAATTGTCGGGGTGTCACACACAGGGCTGGGGTGACAGGATGGAATTGTCGGGGTGCCACACACCCCAAAACAGGAATGGGGGTGACAGGATGGAATTGTCGGGGTGTCACACACAGGGCTGGGGTGACAGGATGGGATTGTCGGGGTGTCACACACAGGGCTGGGGTGACAGGATGGAATTGTCGGGGTGTCACACACAGGGCTGGGGTGACAGGATGGAATTGTCGGGGTGTCACACACAGGGCTGGGGGTGACAAGATGGAAATGTCGGGGCGTCACACACAGGGCTGGGGTGACAGGATGGAATTGTCGGGGTGTCACACACAGGGATGGGGTGACAGGATGGAATTGTCGGGGTGTCACACACAGGGCTGGGGTGACAGGATGGGATTGTCGGGGTGTCACAGGGCTGGGGACAGCGGCGCTCCCGCGGAGGGCTGGCGGTGCCGGCTGCGGTCCGTACACCTTTAAAAGTCTCCTCACGTTGCGGCGCTGATTATCCATTAACCGAGGCGAGCTCGCTCCTTTCCTGGGGGCGGCGTTCGCACCAGCAGGGCGGGCGGGCGGGCTGGCTGCCTTCTCCCTCCCTCCTCCCTCCCTCCTCCCTCCCTCCTCCTCCTCCTCCTCTCCCCCCTCTCCCCCGCTCCCTCCTTATCAGCAATTCAGATTGCATGCAAATCCTGCTCGCTTTCTTCCAGCGAGCGCCCAGCGCTTCTCGCTGGGAGCCAAACCTCCTCCTCCTCCTGGGATTTTCCTCCTTCTCCCCTCCCCTCTCTGCCCTCCCTCCCTCCCTCCCTCCCTTCCCTCCCTCGTCTCTTTCTTTCCTCCTTTTCACCTCCTGGAACAAAAGTGGCCCTTTTGGCTGCGCCAGCGCTGCCTGCGAGCCGGGGCCGCTTTGTCTGAGCGCGGCTCCGGGACAGCGGCACCGGGCCACCAGCGGGCCACCACCGGCACCGGCACCGGGCCACCAGCGAGCCACCAGCGGCACCGCCACCGGGCCACCAGCGGCACCGCCACCGGGCCACCACCGGGCCACCAGCGGGCCACCACCGGCACCGCCACCGGGCCACCAGCGGGCCACCACCGGCACCGCCACTGGGCCACCACCGACACCGCCACCGGGCCACCAGCGGCACCGCCACCGGGCCACCAGCACCATGGGGCCAGCGCTGGCCGCCGGTGGCCGGGAGCTGCTGGCGCTGCTGGCTCTGGGAATGGCACTAGGCTCGGGTTTAGGCTCGGGTTTAGGCTCGGGACCGGGCTCGGCGAGCTGCCCCGAGCGGGAGCTGGAGCGCAGGGAGGAGGAGGCCAACGTGGTGCTGACGGGCACGGTGGAGGAGATCATGAACGTGGACCCGGTGCACCACACCTACTCCTGCAAGGTACAACCGCCCCTGGCCGGGAAACTCGCCCCGCGCCGGTTTTTGGGGTGGGATGGGAGGGTTTGGGATGAGGAGGGGCTGGGGGGGATCTCCAGAGGTTGCTTTTTATGGGCATTTCCCTCTTGCTTCGGCCGTGATGCGGAGCTGCCTCCCAACTTTCCGTGCCTGCTGACTGGAGCCGCATCTCGAGTTCCTGAGCTATTGTTTAACCACCGACCTGCCTCGGGCTCTGCGTTTGTTTTTTTTCTTTTTTTTATCTCCCCCCGAAGCGGAGAGACGCTGAAGTCCCGAGCAACCTGAAATCCCATCCGCCCGCTTGACAGAAAACGTGCCGGATGCCTTAACCCTTGCCGGGGCAGGATTCTGTCTTGCAAGGACACGCTTCTCCTCACCTTTTCCTCTTCTCCCCGTTCCCAAAAATCCTGCTTGTTTTCCTCCTCAAATCCTACTTTTTAAAAATATTCTTCTAACATTTTTTAAAAATTTATTTTATTTTTTTTTAATTTTATTTTTCTGCCTGCTGTTGATGCCCAGCAGAACCGGGAGAAGCGATACATTTCAATTTTTTATATTTTTTAAAACTTTTTAATTTTTTCCCGCGGTGTTCTGTAACATCCCCCCGAGCATCCTTTACCCCGCTGGCAGCGCCCCCAGACCCATCTGCACCCCAGGAGCTCGCAGCCCCTCCAGGCACCGTCTGTTTGCAGTGTCTGGCACATCCTGGGTGCTCCGCCGAGAATTAATGAGCTGCTGCCAGCAGCCAGGGGCACAGATGGATGTGGCCACCTGGGGCCGGCGCCAGGTTGCCACAGGAGGTGGCCCAGAGGTGCTGGTGGAGAGGTAGAAATGCCCCGGTGAGAAATAATTCAATTTTCTCACAGCGAGGTGTGAGTGGGGTGGAAAAAAAAAAACATCTTGCAGCAGAAGGGCAGGACAGGGGATGGGGAAAAAAACTGGGATGGGGGAAAGGAAACTGGGATGGGGGGAAAAAACTGGAATAGGGGAAAAAAAACTGGGATGGGGGAAAGGAAACTGGGATGGGGGAAAGGAAACTGGGATGGGGGGAAAAAACTGGAATAGGGGAAAAAAAACTGGGATGGGGGAAAGGAAACTGGGATGGGGGGAAAAAACTGGAATAGGGGAAAAAAAAAACTGGGATGGGGGAAAGGAAACTGGGATGGGGGGAAAAAACTGGGATGGGGGAAAACTAGGATGAGGAAGAGCTGGGATGGCAGAAACAGCTGGCAAGGGGAAAAGCTTGGGATGGGAAAAATGCTGGGATTGAGGAAAACTGGGATATGAGAAAAGATGCTGGGATGGGGAGCAAAAAACTGGGATGTGAGAAATGGGATGGGGAAAATAAGGTGGAATGGGGAAAAGCTGGGATTGAAAAAAATGGGATTGGGGACAAAAAATGGGATTAGGGAAAAACTGAGATGGAAAAAACTGGGAATAGGGAAAAAGTGGGATGTGAAAAGCTGCCTGCTCAGCAGCTCTGCCTTTGCAAGGTGCAATCCCAGAGCAGGATTTTGGAACGGGGCTGCCCCTGGTGCTTCCTGTGAATCTGAAATTCCTTAAATTGGGAAGGGAATCTCTCCCCTGCCTTTCCCTGGGCACTGCCCGGAGGGGTTTGTGCTGCTTGCTCTGGAGTTTGGGATTTTTGTGCTCCTGCCAATCCCTGGTCTGGAAAGAGCTCAGGAGGGTCAGGATGGGCTCCTGAGAGATCAGGAGCTGGAGGGCTGGAAAAGTGAAAGCAGGAAATTTCCCATCCCATTGATCCCATTGATTCCATTAGATCCCATTGATTCCATCCCATTGATCCCATTGGATCCCACTGATCCCATCCCATTAATCCCATTGATCCCACTGATCCCATCCCACTGATCCCATTGATCCCACTGATCCCATTATCCCATTGATCCCATTTTCCCACTGATCCCACTGATCCCATTGATCCCAGTATCCCACTGATCCCACTGATCCCATTGATCCCACTGATCCCATTGATCCCACTGATCCCATCCCATTGATCCCACTGATCCCATTGATCCCACTGATCCCATCCCACTGATCCCATTGATCCCACTGATCCCATCCCACTGATCCCACTGATCCCACTGATCCCACTGATCCCATTGATCCCACTGATCCCATTGATCCCACTGATCCCATCCCACTGATCCCATTGATCCCATCCCACTGATCCCATTGATCCCACTGATCCCATTGATCCCACGGATCCCACGGATCCCATCCCACTGATCCCATCTCACTGATCCCATCCCTGCTGTCACATTCAGGAATTTTCCTGTCCCTTTCCCTGCCCATCCCGTCTCATTTTTAGTGGCGTTTCCTGGTCTTTTTGCAGGAAAAAAAAGGAAGTTTTGGGATGGGATTTGGGTTGTCCCGAGGATCTGGGAGCAGAGGAATCTCCTGTCACTGCAGAGACCTGGGGATGTGCAGCTCTGCAGCAGCTCTTGGCTTTTTGCCCTCCTCAGATCTCCCATAATCTTGGAATTCTCTGCATTTTGCTCGGCCAACCCTGTCGTTTATTTATTTTTATTTATTATTATTTTTTTTAAACCAAACATCTCAATTCCAACAGCAATTTTGGATTAAACCTGACCCCCTTCCTCCTGCTGTCGCTGGGAGAGAAATCCAAAATTCCTGAAGAAATTCCTGCCCCCCCAAAATTCCCGCAGAGCGCGCGGTTATCTCCTTCTTCCTTATCAGCACCAGCGGAAAGGGAGTTCCCACACCCAAAATCCCGAATATTCCCGGAGCTGGGTGGTCCGGGAGGGGATCGGGCACGTGGGGAATTTGTGAATTCCTCTCTGGGGCATTGTTCTTCTCAAACCCTCCCAGCTGAGCGTGCGATAGGCAGAGATAAGCCGGGAGAAATGTGAAATTAATCTTAAATAAACACCACGAAATAGCTGCTGGGGGAAAGGAGGAGCGGCCTGACAGAATTCCCAAAAAAAAACCCAAAAAACCAAAAAACAAAAAAAAAAAACCCAAAAAAGGGGCTGCTGTTATTTTTCCAAAGGGATTTGACATTCCTGGTGCAGTTTTTGATTTTTTTTTTCTCTGTGCTGGCATTGTCCCTTCCTGCTCCGACCCCCTGAAGCGCTTTTTTTCTGCTCTGTCCCCATGTTTAGGAAAGTAGCTGCTATTTATAGGATAAATCCAGGTTCTAGGAGTGCAGTAGGAAGTGTGGGAAAGGATGTGGATCCTGTTTTCCTGACAACAGAGCATTTTTTTTAATTTTTTTTTTTTTCTGGGAATTTTTTGGTGGTAATTACTGAGTTCTGAGGAATGGCACAGAGAGAAAAAAAAAAAAAAAAAGGGAGAGGGAAGGGTTGGAAGCAGAGCTGGTTCTGGCTTTTATATAAAATTCCCAAAATTTTGGTGCTTCCCACCCTGAGTGACAGCTCTTCCTGAGGGGACCCTCACCTGTCCTTAAAACCCAAACCTGCCGTTTCCCGCAGGATTATCCCCGTCCAGGTGGGACGCACCTCCCTTGACATGCCAGAAAACCCTTTCAATTCCTCAGATTTTTTCATTTTCTATTCCCCTCCTTTAAAACAACACTTCAAACTCTCCCCCTCTCCTTTTCTGCCGAACTTTAAAAACTCCTTCAAATCCATCATTTCCCATAAAACCCGAGCTCTCCAAAGCAGATTCCTCTCCCAAGGCGGGTTTTTTCTCCCTCTCCCTTCCTCCTCTGGCCCATCCTCGCTGCCGCCGGTGAGTCAGCGGTGACAAAGTCTTAATTGCGCGGCGCTGATGAATGGGATGCCCCGCAGGTAATTGCCGGGCTTTGCTCCTCGCACATCCATTCATTAGGGTGGGGAGGAGGCCGCTGGACTCTGATGTTTCTCTGGCCTTCCATCTGCTGCAGAGCTGAGGGAGAATTGAAGAATTCACTTTTCAAATTATTTTTTAAAATTATTTTTTCACCTCCCCATCCCAAAACCCGGAGCTGTATAAACGCGCCTTTCAGCGCCAGCCTCGGGCTGTGTTTTCTGCCGCTGAAGTTTGTTTTATTTTTTATTTTTTCCCCTGTTTTCCTCCTTTGTCTGGCTGGGTTTTCACCCCGGATTGCTGCCCCGGGGCTGAGCAGCAGCGGGAGGTGCGGGCGCGGCTGCGGGAAGGTGTCCGGGCTTGACTGCGGGCGGAGAGCGGCTCCAGCCCGGGGAGCAGCACGGGGGGCGCCGGGGGGCTCGGGGCTGGGGCGGCAGGGGGGGTTTGGGGGCTCAGGAGGGGTTTGGGGGCTCAGGAGGGGTTTGGGGGCTCAGGAGGGATTTGGGGCTGGGGCAGCAGGAGAGGTTTGGGAGCTCAGGAGGGGTTTGGGAGCTCAGGAGGGGTTTGGGGGCTCAGGAGGGGTTTGGGATCTCAGGAGGGGTTTAGGGGCTCAGGAGGGATTTGGGGGCTCAGGAGGGATTTGGGGGCGCAGGAGGGATTTGGGGTTGGAGCAGCAGGAGGGGTTTGGGATATCGGGGTCCTGGAGGAACAGCAGGAGGGGTTTGGGGGCTCAGGAGGGGTTTGGGGGCTCAGGAGGGGTTTGGGATATCGGGGCTGTGGAGGAACAGCAGGAGGGTTTTAGGGGCTCAGGGGAGGTTTAGGGGCTCAGGAGGGATTTGGGGGCTCAGGAGGGATTTGGGGTTGGAGCAGCAGGAGGGGTTTGGGATATCGGGGTCCTGGAGGAGCAGCAGGAGGGGTTTGGGGGCTCAGCAGGGGTTTAGGGGCTCAGGAGGGGTTTGGGGGCAGCAGGAGAGGGTTTGGGATCTTGGGGTCCTGGAGGAGCAGCAGAAAGGGTTTGGGGGCTCAGGGTTGTGGGGCTGGAGGAACAGGAGGGGTTTGGGATCTTGGGGTCCTGGAGGAGCAGCAGGGGGGGTTTGGGATCTCAGGAGAGGTTTGGGATCTCAGGAGAGGTTTGGGATCTCAGGAGGGGTTTGGGATCTCAGGAAGGGTTTGGGATCTCAGGAAGGGTTTGGGAGCTCAGGAGGGGTTTGGGATCTCAGGAGGGGTTTGGGAGCTCAGGAGGGGTTTGGGATCTCAGGAGGGGTTTGGGATTCAGGAGGGGTTTGGGATCTCAGGAGGGGTTTGGGATCTCAGGAGGGGTTTGGGATTCAGGTGTTTGGTTAAATTAAAAAACTAAAATAAACTGCAGGCAAAACCCATGCTCTCCCTTTTGGGGTGGATTTTGGGTGGGGAGGAGCAGAATCCAATTTTATCCCTGCACAAAAATCCCACCTGGGCATCGCTGGGAAATCCCAAAATCTGCTGATCTCCATCCCAAACCTGTCCTGGCACAACTCCAGCTGTTCCTTCAGGCCCAGGAGTCAGAGCTGCCCCTCCTGAGGAGCCTCTCTGATCCCAGAAATTCCTCAGGAAGTGCCAATCCTGCCCTTCCTCCCCCCCAGGGAGGAGGAGGATGAGTACGAGTGTGAGCAGGGATTTTATTTTATTTAAACCTGAACAGATTCAGGGGAGATTTTTCCCCTCCCTGGTGGAATTTGGGGTTTAACCACTCATCCCACACACCCTGCTGGGAGCTGGGTTTGTGCTGAGGGATGAAGGAGGAGAGAAAACCTCAGAGCAGCCTTTAAAAACTTTAAAACTTAACTTTAAAACCTTAAAAATTTTAACTTAATTTCAAAACTTTAATCCCTGTCCCTGCCCAGCAACTCAAATTCAGACTGTGCAGCAAGCAACAATAATTCCAGCAATTTTGGAATATAATTCCAGGTTTTGGAGCTTTGGGTGACCCAGCTGGGGGACCCCAGTTTGGTGCTGGAGGATAAAACCCAGCCTGGCTGGGCTGGGCTGGGCTGGGCTGAGCTCTGCACGCCCGGGAGCAGCTGAGGAATTTTTGGAGCTGTTCACACCTGGGGCTCAGGTATGCAGCCCAGCAGGACAGGCTGCAGCTGCTGGGGGGAGAATTTGGGTAATTTATTGCTTTTTTTTTGGGTAGCTCTGAGCTCAAACCTCCCTAAACCTCGTGTCCTCCTCCACATGAGGAGAAGCAGCAGAGATAAACTCGGTTTTTAAACTAAATTTGTGCCTGCAGGGAACGGGCAGTGCTGGGTTTATTTGGATTTTTTTTTTTTTTTTTTAGATTTGGATTTTTTTTCCCTTTTCCTGCTCTGGCCCCTGGCCTGTGGCTGCTGTGGCCACTGGGAATGTGGGAATGACCCCATTCCTGTCCTCCCAGCCCTGCCAGGGACACCCTGGAGGAGTTTTTGGCTCAAGCTCAGCGTGAGCTTTGAAGCCTCTTTGGTCGGGGTTGAGATTCTGGAGTTCAGGCTGCAAAAAAAAAAAAAAAAAAAAAAAGGGAACAAAGGAAGGAAAAAAAGGAAAAATTGTCAGGGCCACCAAGGGAGGGGAAAGAGGAGCCCAAAGACAGAAACAGGAGCCCAAGGAAGGAAGGAAGGAAGGAAGGAAGGAAGGAAGGGAGTCCAGAGATAGAAAAGAGAAGCCCAGAGAGGGAAAAGAGCCCAGAAAAGGGAAAAGAGAAGAAGGAAGGAAAGGAAGGAAAAGTGTAAGAAGGAAAATAGGAACCCAGGAGGGAAAGGAGGCCAGAGAAGGGAAATAGGAGCCCAGGGAGAGAAAAGAGAAGAAGGAAGGAAAGGAAAGGAAGGAAAAATAGAAGATGGAAAATGAGAGCCCAGAGAGGGAAAAGAGAAGAAGGAAAGGAAGGAAAAATGGGAGATGGAAAATGGGAGCCCAGAGAGGGAAAAGAGGAAGTCAGAGATAGAAAAGAGGAGTCCAGGAAGGAAAAGTGGAGCCCAGGGAGAGAAAAGAGAAGGAAGGAAATGAAAGGAAGGAAAAATGGGAGATGGAAAATGAGACCTCAGAGAGGGAAAAGAGAAGAAGGAAGGAAATGAAAGGAAGGAAAAATGGAAGATGGAAAATGAGACCTCCGAGAGGGAAAAGAGAAGAAGGAAGGAAATGAAAGGAAGGAAAAATGGAAGATGGAAAATGAGAGCTCAGAGAGGGAAAAGAGGAGCCCAGGAAGGAAAAGAGGAGCCCAGGGAGTAAAACAAGAACCCAGAGAGGAAAAAAAACCCCAAAATAAAACCAGAGAACCCCAACACCCCAAATCCCAACACCCCAAACCCCAAAATAAAACCAGATAACCGCAAACCCATCCCTGACCTCTCCCCTCCCCCGCAGGTGCGTGTCTGGCGCTACCTGAAGGGCAAGGACATCGTGACCCAGGAGATCCTGCAGGACGGGGGCAACAAGGTGGTGATCGGGGGCTTCGGGGACCCCCTGATCTGCGACAACCAGGTGGCCACGGGGGACACGCGGATCTTCTTCCTGAACCCGGCGCCGCGCGCGCTCTGGCCGGCGCAGCGCAGCGAGCTGATGCTCAACTCCAGCCTGATGCGCATCACGCTGCGCAACCTGGAGGAGGTGGAGCACTGTGTGCAAGGTCAGGGGTTAACAGGCCTTTTCCCTTTTTTTCCCTGTTTTTTTCCCATTTTTTTCCTGTTTTTTCCTGTTTTTTCCCATTTTTTTCCCGTTTTTTTCATGTTTTTCCCCCTGTCTCTCTCCCATCTCTTTCCCATTTTTTCCCTGTTTTTTCCCTGGGTCTTTTGCTGGGTTTTCCTGCTGTTTTCCTGTTGGTTTTTTGGGGTTTTTTAATGGGTTTTTTGTGAGCTCAACTCCAGCCTGATGCGCATCACGCTGCGCAACCTGGAGGAGGTGGAGCACTGTGTGCAAGGTCAGGGGTTAACAGGCCTTTTCCCTCTTTTTCCCTGTTTTTTTCCTGTTTTTTTCCCATTTTTTCCTGTTTTTTTCCTGGTTTTTTCCTGTTTTTCCTGTTTGTTTCCTGTTTATTTCCTGTTTATTTCATGTTTTTCCTGTTTGTTTCCTGTTTATTTCCTGTTTATTTCCTGTTTATTTCCTTTTTCCTGTTTATTTCCTGCTTATTTCCTCTTTAATTCCTGTTAATTTCATGTTTATTCCCTGTTTTTCCAGTTTATTTCCCATTTATTTCCTGTTTATTTCCCATTTATTTCCTGTTTATTTCCCATTTATTTCCTGTTTATTTCCTGTTTTCCTGTTTATTTAATGGATTTATTTTGTGGGTTTTTTGGTGTTTTTTCCCTATTTTTCCCCCCCATTTTTCCTGTCCCCCCCCCCTTTTTTTCCTCTACTTTTTCCCCTTTTCCTCCCGTTTTTTCCCTGTCTCTTTCCCATTTTCTCCCTGGGTTTTTTGGTGGTTTTTGGGGGTTTTTGAGGAGTTTGTTTGCCTGGTGTTTCTTGGGTTTTTTAATGGGTTTTTTGTGAGCTCAACTCCAGCCTGATGCGCATCACGCTGCGCAACCTGGAGGAGGTGGAGCACTGTGTGCAAGGTCAGGGGTTAACAGGGCTTTTCCCTTTTTTTCCCTGTTTTTTTCCCATTTTTTTTCCTGTTTTTTTCTGTTTTTTCCCATTTTTTCCTGTTTTTTTCCCATTTTTTTCATGTTTTTTTCATGTTTTTCCCCCCGTCTCTCTCCCATCTCTTTCCCATTTTTTCCCTGTTTTTTCCCTGGGTCTTTTGATGGGCTTTCCTGCTGTTTTCCTGTTGGTTTTTTTGGGGTTTTTTAATGGGTTTTTTGTGAGCTCAACTCCAGCCTGATGCGCATCACGCTGCGCAACCTGGAGGAGGTGGAGCACTGTGTGCAAGGTCAGGGGTTAACAGGGCTTTTCCCTGTTTTTTTCCTGTTTTTTTCCCATTTTTTTCCTGTTTTTTCCTGTTTTTTCCTGTTTTTTTCCCATTTTTTTCCCATTTTTTCCCATTTTTTTCCCGTTTTTTTCATGTTTTTTTCATGTTTTTCCCCCTGTCTCTCTCCTATCTCTTTCCCATTTTTTCCCTGTTTTTTCCCTGGGTCTTTTGATGGGTTTTCCTGCTGTTTTCCTGTTGGTTTTTTGGGGTTTTTTAATGGGTTTTTTGTGAGCTCAACTCCAGCCTGATGCGCATCACGCTGCGCAACCTGGAGGAGGTGGAGCACTGTGTGCAAGGTCAGGGGTTAACAGGGCTTTTCCCTTTTTTTCCCTGTTTTTTTCCTGTTTTTTTCCCTTTTTTTTTCCTGTTTTTTTCCTGTTTTTTTCCCCATTTTCCCTGGTTTTTCCTGTTTTTTCTGTTTATTTCCCATTTATTTCCCGTTTATTTCCCGTTTATTTCCTGTTTATTTCCTGTTTATTTCATGTTTTTCATGCTTATTTCCTGCTTATTTCCTGCTTATTTCCTGTTTAATTCCTGTTTATTTCATGTTTATTCCCTGTTTTTTCTCATTTATTTCCTGTTTATTTCCCATTTATTTCCTGGATTTTTCGTGTTTTTTCCTGGTATTTTCTTCTGTTTATTTCATCTTTTTTTGTGGGTTTTTTCCCTGTTTATTTCATGATTTTTTTTTCCTATTTCCCCCCGATTTTTCCTGTTCCCCCCCCTTTTTTCCTCTATTTTTTCCCCTGTTTTTTTCCCGTCTCTTTCCCTTTTTTTCCCCTGGGGTTTTTCCTGGAGTTTTATGGGGTTTTTGTCTTCCTGCTGTTTTCTTTGGCTTGTTATGGAAGTTTTTTTTTTTGTGGGGTGTCCTAGTATCTCCCTCATCTTTTCCTGGGACTTTTGTGGGGTTTGCCTGATGTCTTCTGGTGTTCTCTTGGTTTTTCGGTTTTTTTTTGTTTTGTTTTTTTTGTTTTGTTTTGTTTTTGGGGTTTTTTTTGTGAGGTTTAATGGGTTTTATGGAGTTTTTGTGGGGGTTTTGTGGGGTTTTCCTGAGGTTTTCCTGGGGTTTGTTGCTGTCCTGCAGCTCTGGGTGTGTTTGGGGTTGGTCTGTGAATTCCTGGGCTCACTGAGGGAGGGTCGAGGGGATTTGGGATCATCCTGCAGTTCTCTGTGTGGATTTGGGGTGGTGACACTGATTTTGGGGTCTGTGGGTGATGGACAATGACCCCAAACCCCTTTTTTATTTGGGAATTCCATCAGTAACAATGACCCAAACTCCTTTTATAATTTGGGAATTCCAAGAGGAACAATGACCCCAAATCCCTTTTTTATTTGGGAATTCCACCAGTAACAATGACCCAAACTCCTTTTATAATTTGGGAATTCCAAGAGGAACAATGACCTCAAAGCCCTTTTTAATTGGGAATTCCATCAGGAAAAATGACCCAAAACTCCTTTTATAATTTGGGAATTCCAAGAGGAACAATGACCCAAAACTCCTTTTTTATTTGGGAATTCTGACAGGGACAATGACCCCACTCTTGGCTCAGCAGCTGTGAGCAGGGTTTGAGAGAAATAATTTATTTTATTTTATTTTATTTTATTTTATTTTATTTTATTTTATTTTATTTTATTTTATTTTATTTTATTTTATTTTATTTTATTTTATTTTATT
>NW_027636190.1:0-20717 GCF_903797595.1 Erithacus rubecula
TGTCCCAGTTCAGATCCCATTCCTAGGTAATCATTCCCTGTCCTGTATTCTCTGCCTGGTTACTGTTCATATATTCCCAGTCCCATATTCCCTGTCTTGTTCCCCTTCTTGTATTCCTGATCCCAGTCCCATTCCCACATTTCCATTTCTATATTTCAGTCCCCTTCCCATATTCCCATTTCCAATCTTGTTGTCCTATCCCCATTTCTGTTCCCTGTCCCATATTCTAAATCTCCATCCCATATTTTCTGCCCAATTTTTATTTATATATTTCCTGTTGTGTTCCCATATTGCCATTCCCTGTTCCTGTTTTCATTCACATTCCAATGTCCCTTTCCCAGTCCCCACTCTCTGTCCCTGTCCCCATTTCTGGTTGTTGGAGAGTGGAACGGGGTGCGGCCCGTGCTGGGGTTTGTAGCCAGAGCTGCACCGAGCAGACTGAAACCCAGAAAACCAGGGCTGCGAACCTGGGGCCAGGACCAGAGCCGGGATCGCGGCCGGAGTCGAGAGCCCTCTGGGACATCGCGGAGACCCGCCTGACTACGGCAGGACGGGAAACCCGCAGAAATCATTGACTTTTCTCCTCTCCCACCGAGAGAGGTAATATGAGCTTGTAGCTCAGGAGCCCCTTGGCTCGGTTCGGAGCGGCGGCGAAATCCCGCAGCCCCGCGGAGCCGAGTGCCGGGAGCCCGCACAGCGAGAGCTGCGAGCTGCGTCTCGACTGTTTTCTCCCCGTCGAGAGAGGTACTGTGTTTCCCCCTCCCTCCCAGCATAGCGGCTAGGTGGGAAATTCTGAAATAATGGGGAATCGTCTGTCTAAGCAAGAGCAAACTATACTCTCGCTGTGGAGGGATGTCCTTGAAAGCTTGGACACCCCAATTCCGGACAAGAACTTGGTTGACTTGTTAGCGTGGGCAAGAGAAAGCGGGTTTTTTGAGGATGAAGGAGTGGCTTTCTCTGAGAAAGCTTGGAGAGAGCGAGGATACCGATTGTTTGAAGTCATACGGGAAGGCGATGCTTCAATTCTCCCTCCAATTAACACTTGGGGGATCATTAATGGAAAATTGAAGGAGGACAAGGTAGGCTCTGAGGGGAGCGAGGCAGGTTCAGAACAAAACGAGGACGAATCTGACTGCTATCCCGGGAATCCCCCGGAGCCAGACTCGCCCCCCGCGCTGACGGCTCGGAGCGGCCCCGGCTGGAGCAGCCCCCGTGCAGCCAGCGCTGCCTGGGGGGGCGGCCCCCGCCCTTGTGGGGCCGCTCGCTGCCGAGAAGGAGGTGCCGTCAGCCGGCCCCTCCACCGTGCCGGTGCCGCCGCTCGATCCGCCTGCCGGGGCAGAGCCTCCCCCTGAAAAGGTGCGGGTGGTGCTGGCCCGTCCGTCCCCGGTGCCGTCTGACCGTGACCCGCCTGCTGAGAGGAGCCGTCGGCACCAGCCACCCCAGAGAAGGAGCTGCTGCCGGCGCCTCCCTCCTCTCCGGTGCTGGAGACCGACCTGCCCGCCCGAGCAGAGTCTGGGCTGCCCTTCTCTGCCTCAGCAGAGGTGGGGCTGCCTTCTCTTCTTCCCTCAGTTTCTCCATTCGTTCACCCGGGAGCGGTGCTGACCCCAGCGCTGGACCCCACGAACGGACCCCTCCCATCGGCATTTCCAGCTGCTTCGCCGCTCCCACCCTGTGCTGACAGCAGCGATGGCTTTGTCCTCACTTCAAAGGGGGAGCAGCGGGGGCTGGTTTCATTTCTCCAGTGGGCATGGGAGGAGGGAGAGCTGGGGCAGATGTTTCTGAGCTCTATTCCCTTGTTCTAAGGGAAGAGCTGAAAACTTGCAATGATGATATCCAAATGAGAGAGGCTCAGGCTGTTCCTGTGCCTGTGCCTGATGCTGTTCCTATTGTAGGACAACGAAATTGGAAAAAGAGAAAGAAAAGATCAAACCAATCCAGTTATTGTGAATCACCTTTGCCTCATTTCAGGCTCCAGATGAGACATGCCTGGGTCTTTGCTACTGTCCATCAAGGTGTCTGCCCTGACCTGCACCAGGGGCAGAGTGTGATCACAGCTCAGCTTTCACATGCTGACCAGCTCACCACACACCAACCAGAGAAAACACTGACCAGATGGTCCCTCTTCAAGCAGAGAATGGACATTCATATGTTCATGTTGGAACTGTTGATTTCATTGTTGTATTAGAATAATTACTTAGTGGTGGATTTTTCAGTGTTTGATAAGTTTGGTGAATGGTGATGGGTTTTGTTATTGTAATTAGAATTAAGTTTTAGAATTAAGTTTGTTAAAAGGACCAGGTATGAAGAGTTCCCTAGGCACTTCAGGTATCCACAAATCTCCTGAGGAGTGGTGTTTGTTCTTTTTGACAAAGGGCCCTGTGGAGGATTACAAACACTTCTCTTTCTTTTCTTTTTTAAAAACTAAAAGGGGGAATTGTGGACACTGCTGAAGGCCTAGGCACATTTAGCTAGGCCTTTTTCTCAAGTTCTAAGTATTTGTCTGAGGTCATGAAACTTTCTCAGCTCCAACTAGGATTTTTCCCAAGCTGGAGACTTTTTCTCTATTGTAAACATAAGACAAGGAATCATAACAGAGATAAACACCTGCAAGGTCCATGAGAAAGTCAGGGAGGAGAGAGAGGTGTCTCTTTCTCTGACCAATGATCTGTCTGTATTTTGTTTTCAACAAACTGTCTTATTTAAGGCAATGGCTTCTTTCAATAAATTGCTCTTTCTTGCTCTTTTTCCTGCACCAATCAAGAGAGTGTCTTGGTGTTTTTTGCCATTCCATAATCTTTCTCCCGTGCCAACATCTCCCCAGTTACAGAATCAGCCTATTGTTTCCATTACTTGGCAGCCTTACAAAACCACATAATTTCAAAATCCTGATAGCTGCACATGAAGATCTTCATAGCTGTGATTTCTTGTTCCATAGTCTGTACCAAGGCCAGAATATCTTGACCAGCTGTGCTCTCTCTTCCACATGCCACTTGTTCTGCTATATCAGTCCTGTCTTTTTTACATTTGTTCTGGTTTTTCTACTCTTCCTTCCGGTCAGAGACTTATCAGCAGATAAGTCAGATTGTTTCAGAAAATGCTTGACATGGTTTGACAGGATTTGATTCTGCCTGTATTTAACAACACTCTTTAGACAGTATTAACTGTACGTCATGCTTTTTCTTACATTATTTGTACAGACTTACTTAAAAATAAATGTAAAAAAATGCATGAAAACTTGCACAACTTGAATAAGAAGTTACTGAGTCATAGCCATTGAGTGTATAAAATGGGTTAGTAGTTGTCATATGTGTTTCTGTGTTTTTATTCTCAACTCTAAGCTAAGTTTCTTTCGGATCCATATCTTGCTTTGTTGCCTGTTCTGAAGTGCAACATTCTCAGGCAGATCTAGGGAATTCCTCAATGCAAACATTCTTTTACTATTTTGAAAACTGACTTTTTTTTCTTACCTGCGGATCATAGACCATGTCAGGAGAGGATGTTTTTCCAGTATCTTTTCCCTGCTTTATTCAACACTTCTCAGAGTATGTAAGAATTACCATGTAACACGGGAAATGCAAGTTTGTCCATTCAGGCTTTATTCATCCCACAATTCTTGAGGGTTAGAGAGGGATTATCCATTAGTTCCTGAGGAAAGCAGTTCTTGACCATACCAGCCCAAAGAGCACTGTCTAAAATCATGTTCTCTAGTTCTGTGCCCCTCAGTTTAGGGAGGATGTTGAGATGCTTGAGCGTGTCTGGAGGAGGCAATAAGGCTGATGAGGGGCTTGGAGCACAAGCCCTGTGAGGAACGGCTGAGGGAGCTGGGGTTGTTCAGCCTGGAGAAAAGGAGACTCAGGGGTGACCTTATCACTCTTTACAACTCCCTGAAAGGTTTTTGTAGTCAGGCGGGTTTGGTCTCTTTTACCAGGCAGCAGAACAAGAGGACACAGATTTAAGCTGTGCCAGGGAAGATATAGGCTGGATATTAGGAAAATGTTTTTGAATGAAAGAGTGATAAAGTACTGGAATGGTCTGCCCAGGGAGGTGGTGGAGTCACCATCCCTGGATGTGGTTAGAAAAAGAGACAGGATGTGGCACTTGGTGCCATGGTCTAGTTGGGGTGTTAGGGCATTGGACTTGATGATCTTGAAGGTCTCTCCAACCTAGTAATTCTGTGAATTCTATTATATTGTTTAATGGCACTTTTGCCCATCCATTCAGGATGCTAAGAGGAAAAATTTGGAGCTCCTGAGAGCATTCAGCTGTTTATTGAGTCTTGCCTCATGAGTCATGAGGTAAGAGAGCTGCATAGACAGGTACAACAGGCATTTGCTACAGTTTGTCACTTAAGAACTCCACTTACAATTGTTTCCTATCACATATGTTTTAGGCTGTGTTTAATGTAACTTGCAAAGAAAACATGAATTATTGATTGTGTTGTAACCTTACTTGTGTTTGTCTATAGAGAAAATACAGCTATCCTATTTCATGAGGAGTTTGTCTCCTCAAAAATTCTAATGCAGAAATTCATGTGGATGTATGTTAAGTGGTCATAATGCAACTGTTTCAAATTCTTACTCTAATTTCTTTTCTTTAAACCTTAAAAATATTGATTGATTGATCAATCGATTGCTTGCAGAAACCCTTGGAATACTTTTCAGACTGGCTGAGAAATTACAAACACGCTTTTCTGGAATGCTTATACAAACACAGTTACTGAGGCTGCTGTGAATGTGCAGGAGCTTTTCACAGATATTGGACTCTTCCTATGGGGCACAGGCATTAGCACAGGGATGTTTTGACACCACCCTGTTTGCAGTAGTCTACAACCCGTGATTAACCCTGCCCCACTGACAGTTCCCTGGCATGTGCAGATGCCTCCAGGTGGCCAGAAGAGACATCAGGCTCCTTGGCAGCGTTCCCAAAAAGGCCACAGGACAAATGGGAGCATCACTCTCACTCATCCAGCCAGGCTGTCCCACAGACTCTGAATTTGGGCATTGCAGGGATCAATCCAACAGATCACCTGCACTTCTCCAAAGCCTGAGCAGAGCTTTGCTGAGAGTTCAGCACTGCCCACAGTGCCCGGGGCTGACACTGAGCGAGCCCTGCATGGGCTGCTGCCCCAGCACCATCCAAGGCTGCCTGGCTGGCACAGCAGGAGCTGGTCCCACTGCCAGGGGTTTATCCCGTCCCTGGAGGAGCTCTTGGAGCCCTGAGAGGAGCACAGGGCACTGAGCACGGGCTGCTGAACTTCCATGTCCTTGTTCGTGACACTCTGGGACAGGCTCGGATCAACGGGCCAGAATGATCTGAGCAGGGCAGATGCTGGTTTTATCCACACCTGGGCCAAACAGCACCGTAGGAAAAGTATCACTGGCAGCTGTTCTTGGTTTGGCCATTTTTATGGTGAGCAACACGTTTGTATCCCAATTCAGCTTTATTTGACTGTGCAGTTTCTGGGAGCACTAAAATTATTTTCACAAACATAAGAAAATTGTATGACTGTAATTTTAAGTGCACGTAAAGCTAAATGTAAACAATCCTTATATTAGACAGGAGTTGCCTGCCTTAAAAAACCTATGACTTTGCACCTATTATTTCACTGATTTTGTATCTTTCAGAGGAAGCAGCACAGTTCATTTGAACGAAGCCCTTCCTTACACTTAAGAGAAAAAACAAGTTGCATGAGAGCTCTGCCAGCTGTGAATGCATGAAGAATTGTACTGCTATAGGAAGTGTACACTATTTAACTACGTTTTTAGGAGAAGAGCTAGTATATAAATTCATTAATGAAAGAAAGTACCGGAATTTGAATTTTTCTTGTATAATATCAATTTCCCAATAGGTTTTGTGACTGTATTTTTCTCTGTATGCAGACTTCCCTGGCAGTGACATCTGTGCTGAGTGCTGGATTGGATATCTTGGTCTGGGGAGATGCCTTTAGTTCATGGCACACACAGGTCTCAAGAGGGTGTCCGGGTGTCCCTGTGCTCTGGCACCAGCTGAGGTGTGCAGCACTTCTAGGGCTGCCTCCAGGTGTGATGAGCTCGAGTTAAAGCTGTGCCTTCTGCTGAGCAGCTGCTGCCACCTGACAAGGAACAGCTTGGCCTAATATAATAAACAGAGGCATCTACATTTCTTACTAATCCCAGGGTCTGATAGAATGGTTCTTCATCCTGCTGTGATCACTGAATCACAGGGTTAATTTCTACAAATGTCCCACTTTGTCTGCTTTATCCCTGCCAGCTCCATGAGCCTCGATATCCTGCTGCTCAACTTCCTTGAGAAAAACTGTCCTTTCCTTGGAACAAGGTTCTTCACTAACAGTTTGACTCAAAAGTTGCTCACTGATGTCTCTCTGATTCCCAAGCTATTTCAGATCTACAGCTGCCTTTTAGGGATATACCCTGCTGCTCATTTGATTTCTGAGGTATCTTCTTTTACTATTTTCAGGACTGAGCTAGAAGAAGCAAGTCAAGGTTCAAGGGAAGGACTTGTGTTTCCTACTTCATCCAGGGTCATTTAATTTGAAAAGTTTTAGACTTGGATTTTCAACAGTGAATTGTCTTTGGGCCAGATTTAAAATCTCTCAATACACTCATGTTTTCAACATGCAAGCTTTTACACTCAAATTAGTCTCTTTCACTGAATATTAGTAAAAAATTGAATGGGTGATGAGCCCTCCATTTAGTGTTTTTCCTTAATGAAAATTCCATAGTGATGCTGAATAAAGTGCTTGATTTGAATACTCCTGGAAACTCCATGCTTTCTTTCTCCCCTTCCTTCCTTCAATGTATGGAATACCAACATTTATGTCATGAGAGTTTTTCCCCATGTGTTTGTTTGAAGATCATGCATGTAGTAATGTTAAAATCATCTGATATAGAATCATTTTCCCACATACTTAATTTTTGCCTCCAACTGCATCCCACCTAGACATCTTTTTCATCAACTTCCACTCTGATAATTGACCAGTCTTTTCTCTCTTGGATCACTAATTTGTCCAAATAAGACTAAAATGCAATGATCCCTTGAAACATGGTCATCTAGTCACTATAGTTCGTATTTCCCCATTTTTTAGGTATCAGGACTTAATTCTGACATGTAATAAATAGTATTTCAGCTTGAAGAGGCAGAGGACATGAATTCAATTGAAATCAGTGCATTAATTTTGTCTTCAGATTCTTCATGAACAGTTTCAAGTTTGGATAAACAATTAATGCATCAGTGACTTTAACAGACAGGGAAAAGATGATGATGAGTAAGCAAATAATGGCTTGCTTCAGCACACAGCAGGCTGAAGTTTAAAAAGTGAATTTCATCATGTTTTGGAGGTTTTGAAGAAGAAAAGGGAGAATAAAAATCTTTAAACCTTTGCAAGTCTCCTACATAATTATGCCAGTGTTAATGTGAGAATCTACAGAGTATCCTGCTTAATGATATACGTAGGTGCGGAGGTTTTTTATTCATTCATGGGTATATTTGTGGAAATAATCGTAGATAAAGGACTTTTTCTAACCCTTTACAGGAATATTTGCATCTCATGCACATTCATGCTCTAAACTCTATGTGCTGTGGAAAGAACACTAATGCTTAGATAGCATGGTTTCCTTCCAGAAAACTCTTTTTTTCCTATTGATTTGAAACTTGTGCCCTGTTCTGCCTGGGTCAGCAGAACAGTGCCACTCTGTCTCCAGATGGAAGTTGTCTTTCCCTTTCTTCATCCTGTTCTGAAATCACCTTGAATTCCTGCCTCCCACAGCTCTGCCCACTGACAAATAAGTGCAGCACCAGTCCATTGTCTCCATACCTGTGCATTATTTGATGCCATTCTGCAGAACCTGGTGGAGATGTGTGGGCTGTGTAAGCATTCAAGGATTTCTGTATTTTCACACCTGAAAATTGTCACAAATTTCATAATGCCTCTTCTGCCTAATGCAAACTGTTTAAATTCATATGAAGTTCAAAAAACACACCTATAATTATTATCATAAAAATTTTAATTTTGCCACAATACTTGCTTCAAATGTGCACAATTTCATATTAGAGGTACTGGGCTTCCACCTCGTACTGAAATATTTTAATTCAAAGGATAAACCAAGAGGCTTGAAGAAAAGAATGGACCAGATGAAAGCCTCTCTAAATACCATACAAGTCCAAATGAGCAAAGGAGTTATCAACATTGAAATTTCTTTATTTTTCAAGTTCAATACTAACTTCTTTCTCCTTCTAAAACTTCCTATACTTCTTCCATCTAATCCTATATTTTCAACAAATAATCAACCGCTCAGTTCCAATGTAAACTACAGTTCTATATTAACCTATATAATCCTAAAAGCCTAATCTCAAATTTGAAATAAAAATCCAGAGGTCACTGGTTTTTATGGCTGAAGCAGATGTGTGGTGCCAGGACTCCACTTATTGCTTGTCAAATTCAGATATTTGGCTCTGAATATGGCACAGCTTTTTGTGGAGGTACTGGCACCTGCTCTTCATTTCAGAGTAGCTGGGGCTACCCTGTGAAGGAGAAAGCAAAAGAAAATTAGGGCATGCAAACATTTCTGCAGAGTTTAGAATCTGATGTCCTTTGCTTTAAAAAAGCCTTGAGCCACACTCAGCAGTAACCATGGCCCTGCAGGTCTGGTGCCACACATACCTGCTGTAACTGCTGATAATCTGTCAGGATTCGATGAAGCAGCATCTTCAAAAAAAAAAAAAAAAAAAAAAAAAAGAAAAACGTTTCACTCCAACCATAAAATGCAAACCTATGCAAAACACTAAAAGAGCCCTCAGTTTGACTGTAGAGATTTTCTTCCCTGTGAGCCACCACTCTTCTGGGAGCTTTGCAAAAACCAGTCCCCAGCTCCAGCATCCCCCAAGATCTGCAATTAAGCCTCTCAATAGGGAACAGAAGGAGCACATGCTCAAGACTCTGCTTGGGACACACCTCACCTTACTCTTTGTTCACAGAAAGCTCAAACAGGGTTTTTTGGGCAGGGTCTCACAAAAATAAGACCCAGTCCAAGCAGTGTCTGAGCACATATGTCAATGCTGCAGTTTCCCTTTGTCTCAGTGAGCAGCTCCAGGGAATCCAAGTCATTGCTGGGATGAAACACACTCCTCACAGTTTTATCTTTCTTTACCTGATAGGCTTCAGAACCTGGAATCAGACTCTTCCATTGCTCATAAAACTGTGTAAAATCTTTGTTGATCTTATCAATCTGAAAATGTAAATTCCTGTATTCCTCATACTCTGCATTGAAGTCATCCTTGTAGTGCTGGCGTTGCTCCAAGGAGACTATGGCACTGTATTTTCTAAAGGAAAAAAATAGATAATTTTTCTGTGAGTGAACTCTAAGAGAACATTCTAATGTGTTTCTATTCCATAAAGCACATGTGTAGTTTTGCACCAACCATGTGGCCAATGTCAAACACAGACTCCCAAGGTTCGAGTTAGTTGCTCTGGGACTGACTGTTTCTACAGGCAAGTTCTTTGCTTTAAGAGGATGTAGTCAGGTCACTCCAGAAATCTGCCACATTTCTATGACACTTAGTTACTAATAGTTTATATTGTAGAGGTTTCCTTCATTAGCAAGTGAAGCACATTTAAAAAACACAGGCACTTGTTTCAAATACCAGAGGACCAACAAAGACCACAACTACAGGAAGAGAAGAAACTTTCCTAACATATAATATTTCCTCTATAGGAAAAACCTTTAAATATACATTTATATTTGAAAATCCATCTTAAATACATTTTTGGCAGGGACTGTATTTATGGATTTGGTTACACAGAGTTGAACATATGAGCTACATTGGTGTCTGCCTTTCTAACAGCAAAGGAGAGTTCATTATATTATTTGATTCTTCTAGTGGACAGCAGTTACAAAACTGAGCCTTGAAATGAGGTTCTTCTAATACAGCCATCAAAACAAACTCTGTACAAGTCTGAAAGTACAACTACAAAAACCCAAGGAAAGGAGGGCCAGCCCAGCCTGAACCCACCTCGGTGTTCATTTCAGCTCTTGGCCGTGCAGGGCTAGTAAAACCTTCTCAACATCATCCTTTCAAAACTGGGAAGAGCTTCACAGGGCACCCACTGTGAGTGGCAAGGCTCAACTGCTCTTTCACTCACCTCAAGTAGTCTGCTTGGGTGTTTGTGGCAGAGCATGTGGAGACAATGGAAGTTTGTTTTCCTTCTGCAGAAAAGCAGAATTTTGACACTCTTCATCAGGAGATCTTCCAAAAGCCAAAAAATACCCACTGGATGGTCTTATAAAAGTCCTTCAGAGCTTTGTTCTCACAGTAAATTACTCAAAAAAAGCTCCAAAAATCAATAATGGGACACACAGAATTTTCTCTCCAGTAGCCGGTTCTGGGCTGTAGAAAGAAGGCATGGCCACTTTTCTCTACTGCACTACCATGGTGTAAAGCCCAGCTCAGCTTTTCTGTTTTGAATGCATGAGGTGGCATCTCTACAGCCATTCCAGTCATGCAGCAGCAGATGCAGTTTCACAAAAGACAACAGCTTGAGATAGACAGAGGGGGAGAGAGAGTGATGAACATGGAGGTTCTTAAAAAAATAGAGAAAAAAGCTGGAGTTCTTCTCATGCCATGTTTTTATGGCCATTTTCTTGTCCATTCCAGAGGCCCAAAGTTCAGATGAAACAAAGTTTAGATGAAAATTTTCTGCACTCTTGTCAGCAGGAGCATCACAGTATGTTCAATACAACATGTAAGAACATCTTTGCTGTGAGCATTTCATTTCCAAAAGTGCATTTGCTCTCATGGCTCAGTCAGCACAAAAGCTGCAGCCTAAGCTCCAACTTGAAACACAGGCCAGATTTTTCCTTCACCAGCTGCTCTGAATTGTGTGACTCCTGAAGAACAATGCTCGCATGTTTTTAGACTCAAGCAAGAATCTTTTTCTTGCTGTAGAGACTGTGTGTAAGGAAAAGACACTTGCATCCCTTCCAGCCCGAGATCTAAGAGCAGCTGTGACCATCTGTACCTGTGGGTACTCAAATCTTGGGCAGTATAAAGGTGATACCTCCAGAGCCATTTGGGGACCCCCACCACTGACAAGACCAAGGGTGAAGATGGACTGGCTGGACCACAGAGAATCCATGTGGTGGTGATATCTTCATAGATAATGTTTCTCTCTTCTCTATACCCCACCTCTCCTCTCTTATTCCTTTCTATCTCTCTGGGTTGCATTTACTGTTAATAACATCTGTACAATTGAAAAGAATCTCACTTGTTGCCTAATTCAGGCAGAGGCTCTCTGAATAACCAAATCTTTACACCACAGTTCTCCAGGGAGGAGTTAGGAAAAGCAGCATATTAATACCTTCATCAAAATCCAAAGGATGTGACTGCTTCAGCCTTCCCAATTCATTTTTATTCCCATTTGAATTGGAGATTTCCATCTGCTCCGTGGCAGGCTCTGGGACTCTAGAACTCTGGAACTTTTTGTTCTGGTGCACCTCATGGGTGCAGGGGGAAATGGAGCCAACCCTTGGAGACATGTTCTGATTACAAAGGGCTGTGGAAGGCAGCACCCAGGAGGAAGAGAGACCTCCAGCTGCTGGCTGGATGTGACTGGTGAACTGCTGGTGACCAATTCGCCTCTTCTTGCTCAGCACAGGACTGGTGAAGTCAGAAGCCAGAGGCCGTTTCTGCAACAATAACAAAATATTTCATTTCTTCAATCTATCATCAGGATCAGGATTTGCTCCCATTTGTAAAAAAGGAGCATTTCTGAAGTGCCAATGGTTAAAAACAAATTTTCCTTAACTAAAAAGGTCATTCAAACCAGGAAATAGTGCAGGTAAATACCTGCTCTGTCTCTTTCCTTCTTTTCTCATCAAGAATTCAAGTCTGTAGCTAAAAGGTTTTGGGAGAAAGACACTCCCTTCAGTAGCTCTATCAAAGGCTTCCCCAAAATGGGGAGGTCCAGTTGTTTTTTTCTAGCTCCCAATTCATGCTTGTACACAGCTCTTGATGTCACACACACACACGATTTACTGAAGAGTCTGTTTTAGCTGTCTACCTGTTAAAGACAAGAGCAGTGTGTCACTGACACAACCCAGGAATACAGGGTGTTGTGGTTGGTTGTGAATTCTCATCAGGATGATGAAAAAAGACATCAGTCACATATCAGGATAGTCTTGTGCTTTTAGGTGCAGTTGCCTTCACTCCAGCAACCACTGCACTCTTTAAACTCAAAAGCTGATGGGTGAAATATTCTTTACTGTAAAATATTCTTATTCTGTAAGTCGGTTTGAAGTTTCTCTGATCTGCCTCAGAACCATCATCAGAGACTGGGCCCTGAGATTGCACCACTTACCCTGACTCGGAGCTCCAGCCTGGCCCAGGTGGATGCTTGTGGGCCAAGGGCTGTTTGTAGCTGTGCCTGGTGCTTTTCATGGTGCTACAGGGTGCTGGTTATTGCACCCTGTCCCACACCTGTGTCATGGGGCTACGATCTCCACACACAATAGTCCATAAATCTCCCCATCTTTTGGCCAGAGGCCACTTGCTTTGGAAAAGGACTTAAAAAGTGTCTTTCCCTAAACTGACTTTGAGATCTCTTTCTCCCCAACGGATTGCAGACACATCTCATCTTGTCTGACGGCCTCGAGGATGCGTCTGGTCTGTTGGTAACTGTATCCCATCCTTTCTCTCTCTCACCCTTTCCCTCTCTCCTCTCTCCCTATCGCAAAATTGAATTGTTGGCACTCAATAAAATGTATTATTGCTGTCTGCTAAATAAACCTCAGTCTCTTGACTTTTGTCTTTTGCACCCTGGGTTCAAACGAACTATCACAACTCCTGCTCGGGTTGAGCGGATCGTGGCATAAATTGGGGTCATGAACAGACAGAGGGTTTCTGACAAACAAAGGGTTTCTGACAGACAGAAGGGTTTCTGACACACAGAAGGGTTGCTGGTTTTGTGTAGTCTGTAAGAGGGGAAGGATGTCTTGCTCCAGCCACACCTAGCTGGCCACCTCAACAGGGTGAGCCAGACTAGAAAGCAAGGGGGGCATTTCAGATTTCCCTCAAACTGCACACACCTTGGTGAAAAGCATCCCTATACTCATTCGAGGATTCTGTCTTCAGAAATTCACTAAAGATCTCTTGGTGCAAAAGGATGAAAACCTGCTCAGGTTGTGTGTCTGCATTTCCTGAAAATAAGGGAAGGAAAACTGCGTAGGATGTGTGTGCATGTGCACTAACCTTTCCTAAGAAGTTAGGAGAGGGTACCACACAGGCTGTGTGTCTACCCTGCCCTGAATAAGGGGCTTGTGGACAGCAAAAGCTGTGTGTGTAACTAAGTGCTGATCTCCCTTGAGTGACTTTATTTTCCTTCTTTCAAAATGACTGAAAAATATTAATGCAAAAGATAAAGCTGCATTTTTTGCTTTGCTAGCTAAGTGTAATGCCAGACCCTCCCAAGGGGGAGAAGATTGGGCGCACAGTAACTGGTTTAATTTAGAAAATGTGATTGATAGGATACATTCTTTGCAACATGAAACAAAATTCAAACTGGGCAGAAATAAGACCAGTCTCTGCTCAGTTTTGGGGGCCCGTCTTACAGCAGCTATAGAAACTCGCTTTATGCCAAGAAGTGAAGAAAGAACAATTATTGACTCCTTACAGAATTTAGTGGAAATTTTGCAAGAACAATGAGATGAAAAAAGGAATGAGAATCATGCTTTGAGAGATGAGATTCATTCTTTAAGAGCTGCCCTAAGACAAGAACACACCAACACTTTAAAACACACTGATTTACCAAAAGAAACAGAAGAGAAAGAAACTAATCAATTATATCTTCAAAGAGAACTAATTCTGATGAAAAATAGTGGGGAACATTGCTGCCCTAGCTTGAAACCTGTGGTTAAAACAGAATACAATTGTATCAATGATGAGAATTTGGACCCACAAATAACCACTACAAAAATCCTGTACACTACTACTGAATTATGAGAACAAGAAGCCAGTGGGTGCTGGGGCCTTGGAGCTCTCTTGACAATGGGTGACTGTCACGGTGTGACTAAAGGCTTTGCCAATTTTAAATATTTAATTTTCTTTAGAGATAGGATTTAGGAGTAAAGACAATGCAGGCTCAACATTTAAAAAGAAAGTACAAGAAGAAATGTATTAATAACACAAGAAAAAATTATTCAGAATAAGATTCCTAGATTATTCCCTCCTCCCTTCACTCCACTTTTTTAACAACCACATACAGAGAACACTTCAGTCTGTTATCCACTCAAATAATAATTTCCGTTCACTTAAGAGAGAAAAGTTCTTTTTTCTGCTTCAGACTTAGGAGGGTGTCTTCACCTTCACAGTCTGCATTCGCCGGGGACCTACAGAACTATGAATTTTCCTCTCATTCCCACAGTCCTTGCAGAGCCGTGTTATGGGTTACGATGCACACATGGGGTACTACTTTGAAAGGCAGGCTGCTGAAAAACAAAATCCTCTTCATCATCTTCTCTATCAAATGTCTCTGTTCATATTCCGGTCCCAAAACAGACAGTTCAATTTCCCGAGGCAAGGAAAGTCTTCAACTCAAGCACCCATCCTCCCCAAGTATATTTTACAGTTTAAAAGAATTTTAGTGAAGTCACAATCCCCTCATAGCCCCCCCAAAAAAATTGTTTTCAGCTACTTATCAGTGCATCTTTTCGATCTCTTCCCATCAGGAACTTTATCTTCATTCCTCCGACCTCTCTGGACTCCATGCTTTATTTCTTCTCATAAAGGGGGTTCAGGAGATCGAGAATCTTATCCAGGGATAAAGAAGTTAAAATTGTATCCAGATCATTCAGAGAAAAGCATGGGGCCGCTGCCGGGAGGTCCATACAGCCCTCCGAGCCAAGCCGGGGCCCGGCTAAGGGCTCCCCCAGAGCCGGTGCTGGGCGGGGGGGGCCGAGCCGAGACCCCGCAGAGCCGGGGCCGGGCCGGGATGCCAGGTCGGGCTGGGCCCAGAGCGAGCCCGGAGCCGGGCCGGGCCCCGGCCAGAGCCCCCCGCTCCTCCGGAGGGCGGAAGCCGAAAGACCCACCAGAGCTTCAGCCACTGTGATTTGTGAAAGAGAAATAACTTCTCATTGGTTTTCCCAGCTGTCCATCACCAAATCAGCTCTCTGACTGGTGCCAGCAGCCCACAGGAGAAGCCCCGGGAGATGGGACAGCTCCCTTCATTCCTGGACCACACGGAGCTTTTTATTTCCTGAGGGGAAGCCAACCCTCCCCGCAAGCGCGTGAAACCAACACAATATATTTAATTATATAACCCTAAGCTCAGTGCGCCTGCGCTCCATGCGAGGTCACACAGTGAACACTGAGGAAGATGCAGAGCCTTCATCGGAAACAAGACCCTGAAAGGAGGAGAGATCCCGACCACTGGTGACGCATGGCAACACAACACAGGGACATGGATTTTGGGAAGAGAACTGAGGAGGAGCTTTCCAGAGACTTCTGTATTAATATGTATTAGTAAATAGTATGTAAGTGAGATTTTTAGCTCAATTGGTTTGGTACAGTGTGAGAGGAAGGGCCCTGCCCGTACCCCCGGTCAGTTTTGCTTCTGCTTTATTCGAACCAAACCTCAATTATACTAAATTACTCACTGCCAGATTTTGTATTTACTTAAATCTATGTAACTAATATATTTTGATTGTATTCATTTATATACAATTGCTGTTATTATTAATAAATTGCTGCTAAAGTTAACCTTGTTGTTTTGATGAATTGGACAAAATAGAACATTGCTATTTATAACATTTTCTGAGTCTCTGAGAGGTTTTTGGGCAGTCCTGGCCTCCAATTCTCACCTTCAAGGAGTCCATGAGGAGCCTGTGTTGGGGATGGATCTCAGTGGGACCCATTAATGCTTTGAGACACTTTGGGTTTTTCTTCTGACTGGGGCTCCTGGAAAGGTTTGTGCAATCTCTTCTCAGGCCCTGAGGTTCAAGGGCTCAGCACCAAATGCACCACGGGGCTCACTGGGATCAAGTCAGTCCTGACAAACCATGGCTCTGCCTTTCTTTCCCTCTAGTCCAGCGTAGTTGATTAGGAAAGTTTTTTTCTACAGTTATGAAGAAATATTTCAAAGAGCTTTTTAGAAATAACTGCTACTATTTTAAAGTGTGTCTTTTGTTACTGTTTCCCTTCAGAGCAGAGTTGATTGCAGTGTTCTGTGATTGGTATTGATCTAGGGTCTCTCTTCAGGAGATCTGGCCTGCTCAGAGAAGCTCTACCTTGAGGTCTGATCCAGTGTGGACAACCTTGCTCCACATTGCCCAACCCCATCCTGTCTGTCCTCAATCACCTGGGATCTGCTTTGCTTGAAGATCTGGCAGCATTCATGAAACAGGGGTTTTCTTCCTTTTCTCTTCTTGAAGCAATCTAAAACTCCTGAGTTTCCCCATTACAAACAGACACCCTTCTTAAGTGTGTGCCAAGGAGGTTTCTCTTTCCAAGGCAGAGCCATGCAAGATCTGTTTTAGGCCTTTGGACTCCTTGGTTCCACAAGGCCCTGTTGTGTCACCATGGACTCTGGGTTCTGTGAGGCTCTGCAGTGTCACAATGGATGTTTGGTTCCATTGAGCCCCACAGTATCACAGTGCTCTTCTTTTTCCTGTGGCAACAAGCAGCAAACCCCACTGGCAGAGCCACATGCCTGGGAAGAAGGAGGATGGGGGACATTTGGAGTGATGGTTTTTGTCTTCCTACGTCACAGTGCTGTGGGGTGGGGCCCTGCTGTCCTGGAGATGGCTGAACAGCGGCCTGCCCATGGAAGGGGGAAGAGACAACAACCTCTGTCCATGGAACTACAACAGCAGAGAGGTGAGGCCAAAGGCTGGCTTTAAAAGTCTGTTAGCAGCAGAGGAAACATCAATGTGAGAGGAAAGATGTGTGCTAATGTCTTTACAAATCACTTCATGGGTGAAGGGATGGCTGTTAGGGTCTTTGAAATGGGTTGTAAAGTTTCTACTAGCTTTGGGCAGCAGGTTTGTTACTGGGCTCACACAGCTTGGCTCATGAACCAGACAAGAGTCTGCACAAGGCTGAACTTCTGAACTTCAGGAGGAAATGCCAGATTCAAGGGGGAATATGGGGTACATGGATTGGGAAGGCTGTATCTTCCGAGTACCTTGGCAAACGGGGAAGGCAAGAGGGCAAAGTGTGGCCAGGAGTTAAGGATAAAAGGAGGTTGCACTCTCTGAAGCCTCGAGAGAGAAAAATCTGTGGGTGTGTGCCCTGTAAAGATGCCACCTCCTAGGACAGTGGCTGCCTTTGGTGCACCAAATGTTTCCTCTCAACTGACATCAGGAAGCTGGGATGGTGAATTTTGTTTCCCATGGAAAAGAGCCAACGTTGATATCCAGGGGCCTCTAACTGGGACTGGGCTTCCACCTGCTAAAATTTCATAAGGTGCAGGATTTCTCCCCGACCAAAGCTGCCACCACTGAGAAGCCTGCGTGCTGTTGGAGTGCCAAATGCCTCCTCAAAACTGACATCGGGAAATGGGGATGTTGAGGTTTTTCTCCTGTGGAAAAAGGCACTGTTCTTCTTTATGGTGCTTTGGGAGTGGGAATTTGTTTGTTTGTGCTAAAATTCCCTACGTAACAGGGTTTCTCCCAGACGAAAGCTGCCAACTCCTAGGACCATGGCTGCATTTGGTGTGTCAAAAGCCTCCTCTGAATTGACATCAGGAAACTGGGATGGTTAGATTTGTTTCACATGGAAAAGAGACACCAGGGTCCAGTAGCTGGGACTGGGCTACCGCCTTCTCCAAGTCCATATGGCGCAGGATTTCTCCCAGAGCAAAGCTGCCATATCCTCGGACCATGGCTGCCATTGGACTGTCAAAAGCCTTCTCCTACATGACATCTGGAAATGGGGACAGTGAGATTAATGTCCTGTGGAAAATAGCCACCATTCCTATTCAGGGGCCTTAGCCAGGGGTGGGTTTCTGCCAGGTAAAATTCCATACTGCACAAGATTTCTGCCGGACCAAAGCTGCCACCACCGAGAAGCCCAGCTGCCTTTGTTGTGCCAAACGCCTCCTCCTAACTGACACCTGGAAACAGGGATGCTGATTTTGTTTCCTGTGGATAAGATCAACCGTTCATGTGCAGAGAACACAGGCCAGCCCTGCGCTCCCCAGGCAGGGAAAGCCCCGGGATGCCCCAGAGGATGGAGCACGGCCGCTGCGGGGTGTCTGCCCGGCCCCTCAGCCGTCCTGTCCCTGGCCACGTCCACAGTGGGTGCCATGGGGCCAAGCTGGCAGCAGCCATCAGCCTTGTGGCAAGACCTTGAAGTTCACAGTGTTGTGGAACTGAAGCTTCAGCACAGAGACCTTTCCAACCTGATCTGGCCCTCGTTCCTCTGAGTCTCTGCACAGAACACGGTGCGGAACAGAACAGCAGGAGGGGCCTGTGTGTCCCAGGGCTCTGAATTTGCACTTGAGCTCCACAAAGATGCAGGCAAAGTGAAGAAGCCAAACTTTATTGATGGAAAGCAAAGCAAAGGGATGAGCTAAGGGGAACAAAAGGGATGGGCACAGTCTGAGGACTGGAGGGAGGGAGCAGGACTGCTGGGAAAGGATTGAGAGTGGCCTGGCAAGCTCTTTCTCCAACTCCCTCTTTGCTCTTGGTTGAGGTAGAACATTCCACAGGAAAGCAACTGGTGCCACAAGGAGTGGGCTCTGGGGCAAACCATCAGGACTTCTGTATCCTGGGGAAACACCGTTGGCCTTGACCTGCAGGCACCTGCAAAAGCTTCAAATCAGCTGCCTCAGCTTCCAGGGCCTCTCTTGGCCACATCCTGATGTGTGTGCAGGAAAACTGCGAGGCACTGCTGGGACCCCGCGGGACAGAGGCAGCTGTCTCGTGTGCACGTAGCACCCCGTCACGGAGCTGGGCTCATCCCAAAACCACATCAACCATCTGGTGTCAGCAGGGAGGAGCAAGGAGCACTGGGCTGGCTCCTCGCAGGGTGTCTCAGCTGGGCTTGCTCCACAACATGCCCCCGTTTGAAGGGCTGCTAATGCCCAGCTGCCAGAAATGCCGTTCTTGTTCTCTCCAAGGTGCACAGGAAGAGCCAATGAGCAGGATGCCTTAGGACCAAATCCTCCAAGCCTTTGCTGAGGCCAGGGGCACAGCAAGATCAGCCAAGACTCTCCACGTTGCCTGGCCCACACTGCCCAGCTCGGTGCTGGCCCTGGCCCACAGCAGCTTTCACCAAGCCAGAGGCAAATGCATATGGCCAAGGTTTGAAAAGTTAATATATCTAAATATCCATTTATAACACTCCTGAGAACTCCCAAAAAACCCAAATTGCCCCCGAATATCCTCTGAAAGTTAACTATGTTTGTTCCTGGCACGCATGAGTTGTTGAATCAGACCCTTTGGAGGGCAGAGCACAGCAAAAGAGCTAAAAGAGAAATTGGGGATTTGGAGCCTAATTTTTACACTTGTTTGGAATTCTGGGGTCCTCTGGCACAAATAATAGCATCAATTCTTTGCCCAGGTGTTGCTGCTGCTCAGGCGTTGACGACGCTGAGATGTTGAGTGAATGAACAGCTGAATATCACTTCCACTGTTTTGAAACAAATGCTTACAGATGTAAATAGCATTAGACACCCCACCCTGCAGAATAGAGCTGCTATAGATTTTTTGCTATCAGCACATGGGCACGGGTGTGAGGATTTTGATTGGATGTGTTGTATGTATCTTTCTGACCATTCTGCATCCATTCACGAGAAGATCAAACAACTGCAAGATAATATGAGGAAGTTAACGGTGGACAATTGGGGTTTGGATGAATGGTTAGAAGGATGGGGAATACCTGGGTGGTTGAAAGATATAATCAAAGGAGTTTGGATATTTATGTTAGTTATTAGCACATTGTTTTTTCTATAAATACAATTAGAGATTCGCTTGATAAAATAAGATAGAATATGATATGATATGATATGATATGATATGATATGATATGATATGATATAGAATATCATAAAAGGTAAGATAAGGATAAGATAATATAAGAATACAATAATATAAGGTTAGGATAAGATAAGGTAAGATAAGACAAGATCAGGATAAGATAACAAAGACGATTTGGCTGGTACAAAAAAAGAAGGGGAATTGTAGTAATGCTGAACAAGGTTGAGATGCTGGTGGACATGTCTGTACAAATCTGGGCCTTGTGTGGTGTGCATTAGCCAAAACCCTATTTAGTTGCTATGATTTGCTGTTCAGTTCTTTCTGCATATTTTGCTGTTTGTTCACATGCTTCTTTCACATGCCAGCTGTTTTTGTGCATTTCTTAGTTTAGACCAGTGTTTATAATAGGTGCACAGCATGAGAAAGTTTTAGGAGTTTTTTGATAACTTATTTGAAACCCCCCAAGGCCGCTGGAAAATAAACTATGCTAAATGGGGAGAGAAGAAGTTGAAAACACAGAACACCAAGATTAGAAAGGTCAAGATAACAGGAGGCGGTGAAACTGCATGTGACCACCAAATTACTGACTCGGGGGGGGGTTTGAATGGGTGGATCAACACCCTAAAATTATCAATTGTAGAGTGTGTCCCCACACGGGTGATGGTTCTAGAAATGGATAATTAGGGTGAACTATAAACAATAAATCAAATTCTGCAAAATCATATTGATCTGCTGTGCAGAAGTTCAGTT
>NW_027636189.1:0-20673 GCF_903797595.1 Erithacus rubecula
CCTGAGGAAACTGATAAAGGGGAGAAAAAAGCCCACACTCACCAACCAACAGAAACCACAACAACAACTAGAACCCCAATAGCAGCAGGAAACCTGCAACCCTGCCTGCTTGCCCTGCTGCACAAACTGCTTTCAGAACAGGTACTCCAGCTCCAGCTCGTGTTCCCCCCAAGTGTGTTCCCAGGTGCAGGTTCAGACGTGCAGCCCCAGGCCCTCTGCGAACACAAGCTGCCCGCTGCCTCTTCACTGCCTACACTCCTGCCTGCAGTCATGGCAGCAAAACCAGGCTGTTCCCAGCCAGAGACCAGGCCCTGCTTTTGCAGGATGCTCTTGCCAGCACCTTCCAGGACTCGTGTGGCACGCGCACTTTCCATCTGGCTCTGAACTCCTTTGGCACACAGAGCACAACCTGGCTGCTCTGCCACCAGCACACCCCAAGCAGAGGAGGAAGAAGCAGAGGCTGTTTTGCTGCCATGCCCAGGAGAGACTGGAAGGGTGCCCTCCTCTGGTCCCGCAGCTTGGCTTTCTGACTGGGTCTGAGGCAGGGCTGCCATTCCTCACTTGTGGGGACCAGAACCACACCAGGATCCCGGCACTGCCTGTCAGCGCTCCGGACACTGGCACGGTCACGCGTCCAACTCTCAGGCACTGTGCTACTGCTTCATTTGCTCTCTGGAACACCCAAAGCTCCCTGTGAAGCCCTGATGCCCTGGTTCTGCCCTCTTCCTGACCCTGTGCAGGGATGGAGCATTGCTGTGCTTTCAGGAAGCTATTCTTGAAACCTTCCAGCATTCCAAGCTCCTTTGTCCTCCATGAGTGCTTGCCATGGAATCCCTCCCAGCTGGGTTCAGAGCACACTCAGGGTGGCTCTTCTAAAATCCAGGGGCTTCAGGGTGCTCAGCAACCTTGAATTCCACAGTGTTGTGGAACTGGAGCTTCAGCACAGAGACCCTTCCAGCCTGTCTGCCCTCGTTTTCTCTGTGTCTCTGCACAAAACACGGCACAGAAGAAACGGCAGGAGGGGCCTGTGAGTCCCAGGGCTCTGGATTTGTGCTGCTTTAGAGCTCCACAGAGATGCAGGCAAAGTGAAGATGCCAAACTGTTAATAATGAATGGCAAAGCAAAGGGATGGAAAGGAAAAAAAGGATGGGACAGTTCGGAAGGCTGGGGAGGGAGCTGTCAAAAGGGATAAAGAGTGAGGGGAAAAAAAGGGATGGGCACAGTCTGAAGGCTGGAGGAGGAGCTGTCTACAAGCAGGAGAGGGCTGAAGCCACAAGAGCTGTGACAATTATCAGCTCTGCCTGGGAGCTCCAGCTGGTCTCTGGTCTCCAGTGGTCTCGTCTTGTGGCACGTGAGGTGTTAAAGGGACACTGCTTTGTCTGAGCCATCAGGTGAAGGTATTCTCTGCAGCTCTTTGCCTGAATGCAAGTTGAGTTACTGGGCTTGCATGGGAAGGGCTGTTGTCTTTACTCAGCGCTTGAAGGGCTGGAAGAGAGAGGAACAGAGCCACGGTCAAAGCCCAAAACTGTGGAATCCGAGGAGATCTTCCTGTCAGGGCATTCCTCCCAGCTATTGGCAAGGCCAAGAGGGGACCAACGGGATCAAGTTTGCTGGCCACGACCCCCCGCCCGCATCCCAGAAATCTCTGTGAGCTCTGCCCACGCCAGCCCTCGTTCACACAGAAGCAAACCCTCCGCAGACAGGACAGGGACTGCAAGCTTCTCCTGCCAGCCCCACTGACAGCCCACTGCCCTCACTCACCCTCATTGAGCACCTGCAGCTCATCCTTCTTCTTCTCCTCATGAGTTCCCTGGCCATCCCTGGGACACAGACCCTGTCACGGCTCTGCCCAGCGGCACAGCTCCCTGCCTGCGGCACTGCCAGTCCTGTGGCACTGGCCCTCGTGGCCTGGCAGGGCTCAGCCCAGGCCCTTGCGCACCCTGCCGCCCCAGGGCACGGCTGCGGGAGGGTGTCAGCAGCCGCGAGGGCAGCCGGGCTCCACGGCAACCGGGCCCGGTGGCAGAAGCTGCCGGGCAGCAGGTGGGGCTGGGGCCGAGCTGCGGCGGGGCGGGGAGGGAGCCCAGGCTCACCCAAAAACCGGAACGCTGCCGCTCGCAGGGGCTCCTGAGGGTCTCTGCAGGTAGGGCAGGGCCTGGCGCAGGTGCTCGACCACTCGGCTCCTGTCTTCTGCCAGCTGCGGAGAGCGGCGGGAGCGAAGGGTCAGGGCGGGCTCCGGCCCTTTGGCAGGCGCTGCCCGCGCCCGGCCCCGGCCTCCCCTGCCCACAGAGCCCTGAGGCACGGCCAGCAGCCGCTGGGCCGGGCTCTGCAGGGCACAGGGCTGGCTGCTGCCGGGGAGCCGCGGTGCCGGCCCGCCCCGCAGACCCCGCTGGGCCGGGGCTCCATCGGCACCCGGCTCGGGCCCGTGCGGCCCCTGCGGGCAGCGCTGGCAGGGCCACAGCTGCAGCCGCACACAGTGAGCACCGCGCTCAGGGGCTTCTCCAGCCTGAGCCTGGCGCTTCCAGGCCGTCCTTACCAGGCAATCGCCAACTTCCACAGCTGCGCTGTATTCACAAGCTGCATGAATCCCTCCTCCTGAGGAACTTGGTCACAACAAAGCAGCGCTGTTCGAGACACCTGGAGAGCAGCAGAGATGCAGAGATGTCCCCGCAGCTCTGGGCACAGGAGCTGTGTCCCTGTGCCAAGGCCTGGAGGAGGCTGCAGCCCGCCAGACACCAGGGCAGGAGGCAGCTGAACCCCCCCCGGCGACACGGGCAGCCCACGAGTCCTCACCTCTGCCACATCTGGATTCTTATCGTGGCAGTAGATGAAGAGTGGGACCACGCTCTGCCACACGGGTGTCTTAAGAGCTTTTCTGTCCTTTTTTGTTAGTAAACCTATCATCTCTTCAAACAGAGCCAATTGATCCCGTCTTCACCTGTCTCATGCTGTAGGAAAGGAAGGAAAACAGTTCCTAAGCACTGGTTCCTCAGGCCCGTGTGGCACCAACGTTGAAATTCACCGGGTCCACAAAGTGTCCGTGGCCGCAGTCGGTGGCCGTGGCCTGGGGCACAGAGCCTTACGTGGTCAAAGAGTGGCAGGAGCCGCCTCAGCCAGCCGCAGGGCCATGGGGCCTGCGTACAGGGGCACCATTGTGGAGGAACAAATATCGGAGTACAACGATGGTCATCCTGACCATGAAGCTATTGTTTTCCTGCAGATGTCCACAAGATTGTCAGTCAGGTTCCACAATTTTTTTGCCTGTTTGGAAGACAACTGTGTGAAAGGCCACTCTGCTGCCACAGGGCCTAGAGGCCAAAGGCCTGTCCCAAACAACGTGGGCAGCTGACCCAGGAGGCAGGAGAGCTGGGATCAGCTGCCCCAGCACACAAAGCCCAGCCATGCGCAAGCGACTGCATGCCCCAGGCTCATGCTGCTGGCAGGGCTTCAGCAGCTGCTCCCTTCTCACCATGGGGGGATTCATGGGGGCCAAGCAACATGAGGCATCTGAGTGCCATGTGGACGCCTCTCCCTGCACTCGCTTCTGCAGGTTTCTTTGAGATGATCCTCGCAGGAAGACTGGCCCCATATTTGGACACATCCAAGCACTCATGGACCTGAAAGGCACAGGGCAGTGACAGGGACCTTGGCCGGCAGGATCCCAGAACAGCACAGTGCTGGGCCCAGACAGCATGACAGGGCACAGGCACTGTCCCAGGCAGGTGGTGGCTAAGGAGAGGCCAATTAGAGCTCGGCAGGCAGCTCAGGAGAACAGCGCTGGCCATCAGTCCTCACCTCCACAATGAATGCCCAGGACCGCCAAAATCCCACGCACTGGCCTCTCCATGTTGAGCAAGTGCTGAAGCAGGTGCAATGCAATTCCAGAAAGACAATGGGTTGTAGATAGGGAGCGCATTGCTCTGAAAAGGAGGAAAAAGAAGCAAGGGTCTGAGTCAGGGGGACAAACCTCTCCCAGAACTGATTCCCAGAGATCTGGTCTTTCCCCACCATTCTGCTGCAAGGGGACCTGAGCTATTTTGGAGGCAGCTCCTTTTGGTCACCCTTCTTTCCCAGTCTTTTCCAGTCTGTTTGGCTGTGCCTCGGTGACAAGGCCCTCTGGCCCATGAGCACGGGTACTGTGTAGGGCACCCCGGACACAGAGCACAAAGAGTGGAGAGGGTGGGGTCTCACCTGACCAGCACACCCACGGCATAGTGCTGGGAGTCAGCAGACAGCAGCGTGTCCCAGCCACACTTGCGCTCCATTGCCGTCACCATATCCTCACACTGCATTCGGCAGAGCAGGGACTTCAGGGTCTCCAGTGCAAACCTGTGTGCAGAGCAAAGCTCAGGTCACGCTGGGAGCACTGGCTCCTGCCCTGGGGACATGGCAGGGACAGAAGGACTGGGATGGAAAACCTGTTGGAGCTGGCAGCAAAGCCGTGTTCTTTCTGGCGACTTTTCCACAATTTATCAACCTCCTCTGGTGTATCCATGTGCTGAATAGCTTGGAAGAGCAGGTGGACAAATAGGCGAGTGAAATACAGTGTCACTATGTGTGGGGATGCAGGGCTCCTGGAGGATCTTCCACATCACCACAGTTGCCTGCAAAGGACAAACACCCCGAGACAGCGCTCAGTGCCGAGGTATCCGTGTGGCAGGGCCCAAGCGTGGCAGGGAGAGACCAGGGAGACGCAGGGGGAGTACCGGGCCTGGTGCCCCTGAAGCTGCCCCTAGGCCAGGATTCAGCCCAGCACCTGAGGCTGGGAGATTCAGTGGGGGAAGGGAGGGTGGAGAGCTGCAGGAGGGGCGGCCTTGGGGTGAGCAAAGGCCAGTTCCAGAAACTCACAGCCATGGAAAAGACTCTTGTTGTGTCCCCATCGGAGGTGCACGTGCTGTGCTCTGGCCAGCTCCCCAGCACATCCAGGAGTCTCAACCTCGCTGGCTTTGCAGTCCTGGGCGAGCACAAGATTGTCTTCCACATAGCCATAGCAGCTCTGTAGGGTCAGAACTCTGTCTCAGGGCAGTCTGAGACACAGCACCGTGGCCTGGGCAGCAGCAGGGACCTGAGCTGGCTGCCAGCTCTGCCTCTGCCCATTGCCCCGCACCAGCAGCACCCAGGCAGTTTTAGCCTGTGGGGACAGGCTCCTGAGGGAGCAGGGAGGGAGCATGGGGTGGGTGCTGACAGACAGGGCTGGGAAAGGGAGCAGCCAGAGGGCCCTGGAACTTTCTGTTGTTCAGACTGAGCTAGAACAGGCTGTGCAGGGTGATGGGCTGGTGAGCCCTGAGCCCTCTGGGCAGGTGGGCCCTATACCTGTCACACGATGGGGCCACACGCAGGAGAGTCATCACCACATCAGTGGGCTGTGCCTCGGTGACATCCAGCAGGGACCTCTCCACCCTGTGCTCATCAATCTCATTGGCCATGAGCCACTGGTGGATGTATCTCACCGTGGCAGGCACCTGAAAAGGCATGAGAAGACTTGGAAAGCTGCCAGAGGCAGTAATGTCCCCAGCTTCCCCAGAGAAGTGCTTCCCTTCCCACCACACTGTGGTGTCCTCAAAGTCTGACAGGGACCAGCAGGCCCCAGTGAATTGTGAGGCCAACCAATTCTTAGGGGGATCAAACCCTGGCCACAGGCTGCTTACTTGCTTGGGATTGGCCAAACCTGCTTCTACAAGCTTGTCAAGCAGGGCAGCACTTGTGTTGGACCCAGTGCCCATGGTGCTGGTCACTTCCTGCCAAAAGTATTTGATAAATTTGGAAGTGCAGCAGAAGAACAAAGGGCAGGAAAAGAGGGCTGTTCCATGGGGTGCTCCAAGCGCTGTGCTGGGCTGAGCAGTGACAGCAGGCCCAGCCCAGGTGGGGATGGCTGCAGGTACCTGTGCTGTTCTGTGGAAGAGGACACCGGTGGGGTCCTGCTCGTGTGTGCGGTCCATGGCTGCACCTGGCAAAGAGCGAGCACAGCCAGAGCTGAGAGGCTGCAGGAGAGGCCGGAGAACAGGGCCCAGCCCTGCGCTCCCCAGGCAGGGACAGCCCCAGGATTCTCCAGGGGATGGAGCACGGGCACTGCGGGGTGTCTGCCCGGCCCCTCTTCTGTCTTGTCCCTGGGCATGTCCCAAAGGGATGGGATGGGAGGGGTCAAGGTTGCAGCAGCCTTCAGCCCTTTTACCCAGCTGCTCCACTCACCATCCTGCATTGGCTGAAATGGCTCCGGCTCTTCAGGCTGTTGGGCTGGGTGAACTCTAGAGCCTCTCCTTTTTATTCTGCTAAACACTTTGAAGATGTTGGGAAATCTGCCTGCCATGCCAGAGTCTGGCCTCGAGGGCACCTTGAAGAGAAATGCCTTGGGAAAGCTGTGAGACAAACAGTCAGTGACACTCAGAGAAGCTCCGGGTCCGACAGGAACGAGTGCGCTGTGCGGGGGCTCCTCACGGCACCGCTCTGTCCCGTCCTGTCCCGTCGTGTGCTCCGAGCACTGCGCCGTGGCCGTGTCACCGTTGGCTCTTATATCACCACACCTCACCAACGGTCCTGTTCCATGCCATGGTGACCATGCTGAACCGTTTCAATAACGGCCCTTGCACACGCTACCACCGGCCCTGGCCTGCCCCCAGCCCACCCAAAGTGGCCCAGGTTGGAAGGAATCCCTCACCCCAAGTGTCTAAGACAGCCCGACAGGATCTTTAGGAACGGCTCAAACCATCAGCAATCGCTGCCTTGCTCTGCGGGCTCAGGGCAGCAGAAGGAGCCCCCAGGGCTCCGACGCAGCCGCAGCGGGAAGGGCGCAGGGCCTTGCACAGAAGCTGGCTCGGCCTCCTTGGGACACGTCCCGGCTGGTGGCCATCCTAAACCCATGGCTGTGACACAGGCAAGGATCGTGTGGGCCAGGGCACGGATGCTGCTCTGACCCCTGGGCCCTGCGAGCACTCAAATCAGCAGCTGTGGCAGAGTCCTTGCCCAAGCAGACCTGCCACCCCCCCAAGCCCTGGCAGCGCTGGTGCCCCACTCCTGCCCCAGAGACCCCTGCCCTGGGGGCTTCTGTGCCACAGGGAGCCAAAGCCCACATGCACCGGGGGCTGTGCACCTTCCTTCAGGGGCTGTTGGCAGGAGCACCTGGAGCAACTGCTGGCAACTCTTGGTATCTGTCAGAAGGCAGAAGCTCTTAGTCCTGAAATAATTTATTTTATGGGAGGGATTGGCTGGAGCACCAGCACAGAATCAGCAGCTGAGTTTCCCAGTACAACTAGATTGTACAGAGGCACTGTCTCCATTTCCAAAGACAAACATCAGCAAGCACATGTTGGAATAGCTAAATTAATTCCATTGTTCCTGGGATACAAATTCTGATTATAGATCCCAAGCAAGGATTGCACACAAGGCCTTAGGAGACACTTCCCAGACGAATTAAAGTCTCTCCCATGCAGGGCTGTAATGGCTGAACTTCTGTTCTGTTGCACAGTTCCAGGTTGAGTGGGAAGAAGTCCACAGTGTTCCTGTACAGTCTGAAATTGGGATGCAGGCTTGGACCAAATTCTTTCCTCAGCAGGATGATGCTGAAATCCACAGCATTCTGATGCCTGAAAACTAGGCAAGAAACCAGTAGTACTCTATAATATAAGGCCTATGGGGCAGTTATTTGCTTATTTGATACCTGGAGTGACGGGCATTGCTCCACAAAAAAATCACCTGTCCATTCTTTGCACCGTACTAGCCTTTATATGTTTTTTAGTTAATGTGCAAATATTTTTTGCTATCTTTCATATTGCAACATATTTTGTAATGACATGACTATGTGAGCCCTTGAACACGTGCATGGTTTCTGCACGAGGTGATTGTCAGCCTTCTGCTGGTCGTTTTGGATGAAGGCTCATGAGTCTTCCTTGGATTTGAACTTTCCAGCCATGCTTGCTGGGCATGCTCTATAGGATTGTCTGCCCAAATAGCCAGTGGTTAGCTTTTGCCCTGACTGATCTAAATAAGTGCAACAACTGGTATAAATTATAATACAAACTCCTCCCATTTGACTGTTCCCATATCTAACACCATGTGGTTTTGAAAGGCTGCTTCTTTTACTGAGTTTGTTTCAGTTTGTAGTCTTCTTAAAGCACCCACTGTTGAATTAGCAGTCAATTCTATTTTGATTGTGATGCTTGAAATGGCATGTTACAGCGTTGCAATTCCTAAGTTTGGGAGCAATGGCCTAACAATCTGTGAAGCCTGGTGCTGCATCACACTGGTGGGTTATTGGGTGTTGCCTTAGTGAGTCTGTGCTTCCATAGTCCTTGAAGATTACCTGTCAATTCATCCGTTTGGTTTGTAACCTGTAACTGAGGGAGAAGGTATCCCATGGTACACTGGCCAGTCCAGTTCCCTGGTAATTGTTTTCATGCTATTCCATTCCCACAAGGCCATGGAAAATTGGGAGGGGAACTGCAGGATTCCAAATTCCCATTGCCAAGAATGCTGTAATTCCATGGTTTTGGTGGGAATTTGGGAGAGGAGCTGGAGAAATCTCAATTCCTGACACCTGGAATGCTCTTATTCCTTGGGAATTTTGTAGGATTTTGGGACGATTTAGGTGGTATTCTAAATTCCTTACACCTGGAATGCCATGATTTCATGAGAGTTTATGACGGGAACTGGGGGGATTCAAGATTCCCAACACTCAGAATATCATTATTCCATGGGATTTTGAGATGGGAACTGGAGGATTAGAAATTCCTGATACCTCAAATGTGGTTATTCCATGAGAATTTGGTGGGAATTTGGTAGGGCATATGGGGATTTTAAATTCCTTACACCCCGAATGCCATTATTCCATGGGAGTATGGGACAGGAACTGGAGGATTCCATGGGAATTAGGGAGGGGAATTGGAGGATTCTTAGTTTCCTACCCCCTGATTGCTGTAATTCCAAGGTTTTGGTGGGAATTTAAGAAGGCATATAGAAGATTTGAAAATCCCAGTGCATAGAATGCTGCTATGCTATGGGGATTTGGGAGGCAACCTGGAGGATTCCAAATTCTTAATGCCTGGAATGCCTTTATTCCAGGGTTTAGGTAGGAATTTGGGAGAGGAAATGGAGTATTCGAAATTCCCAGAGTTTGAAGTGTGGTTATTCCATGGGAATTGACAGGGGAACTGGAGAATTCCAACTTCAAATTGATTTGGCATATGGTTAATTCCATGGTTTCAATGGAAATTTGGGAGGAGACCTGGAGGATTCTAAATTCCCAATGCTAGGAATGCTATAATTTCAAAAACTTAGTGGGAATCTGGGAAGAAAGCAGGAAATTTGGGAGGGATGCAGAAGGGCTGTAAATTCACAATGCCTGGAATGCAGTTATTCAGTGGGAATTTATGAGGGGAACTGGAGGGCTCAAAATACCCAAAACTGGGGATGCTGTAATTCCATGGGGATTTGGGTGGGGAAGTGGATTATTCTAAATTCCTGAGAACTGGAATGCTGTTGTTCCATGGAATTATGATAGGAGTTTGTGGCAGGTGAATGGGGGATTCTAAACTCCCGACATCCGGAATGACATTATTCCATGGGAAATGGGGAGGGCATCTGGAGGACTCCAAATTCCTGACACACAGAATTCTGTTACTCCCGGGGAATTGGGAGGGGAACTGAAGAATTCTAAATTCCCCATGTCTGGGAGGCTGTTATTCCATGGTAATTTGGTAGACCATACAGACAATACGAAATTTCGGACGTCTGGAATGCTGTTATTACATGGGAATTTAGGAGGAAAAATGGAGGATTCAAAATTCCCAGTGTCCAGAATGCTGTAATTCCATGGTCTTTGTGGGAATTTGGGAGGGGGGCTGGAGGATTCTCAATTCCTGACACCTGGAATGTTGCTCTTCCTTGGGAATTGGGTGGAAGTTTAGGAAGCCTTAGGAGAGATTCGGAATTCCTGATTCCCGGAATGCCATTTTTTCCGTGGGAGTAGAGGAGTAGAACAAGATGATGCTCAATCCCTAAAACCAGGGAACTAGTTATTCTATGGGAATACGATTGGAATTTGAGCAGGCCATGGGGCATTATTATTTCCTGACACCCGCGTGCCATTTATGCTTGGAAAATTGGGAGGGCATCTGGAGAATTCTCAATTCCTAAGGGCCAGGAGGCTGCAATTCCATGAGAACTGGGAGGGGAACGGGAGATGTCGAAACTTCCAATGTCCAAACTCCTGTTATCTCATGGAAATTTGGGATGGAACATGGACAGTTCGAAGTTCATGATGCCTGGAATCTGCCTTTTCCATGGGAATTTGGAAGTGGAACTAGAGGGTTCAAATTTTCCAAGGCCCAGAATTCTGTAATTCCACTGGAGTCTGGGAGTGGAACTGGAGGTTTCTCAATTCCTGACACCTGGAATGCTGTTATTTTTAAGGATTCTGTTGGGAACTTGGAGGGCCTACAGCGATTCTACATTCCCGACACCCGGAAATGCCATTATTCAATGGGATATTGGGACTGCAACTAGAGGATTCTCAATTCCTCAGAGCCGGAATGCTGTTCTTCCATGGGGGTTTGGGTGCGGCACTGGAGGGTTCTAAATACCCAATGCCTAGGATGCTGTAATTCCTGGTGTTTGTGGGAATTTGGGAAGGGAGCTGGAGGGTTCTCAATTCCTGACGGCTGCAATGTTGCTCTTCCTTGGGAATTGAGTGGGATTTTGGGATGCTTTATGGGGGATTCTAAATTCCCGACAAACAGAATGGTGTTATTCCATGGGAGTATGGGAGTTGAATTGGCTGATTCTCAATTCCTGATGCCTGGAATATCATTATGCCATGGGAATATGTTTGGAATTTGAGAAGACTGGGGAATTCTAATTTCCCAACACCCAGATTTGGGTGCAGAGCTGGAGGACTCCAAATCCCTGACACCCAGAATTCTGATATTCCCTGGGAATTTAGAAGGGGAACTGGAGGATTCCATATTCTCCATACCTGGAATGCCATTGTTCTCTGGGAATTTGTGTGGGGAGCTGCAGGTTTTCAAATTCCTGAAGCCAGGAATGCTGTAATTCCACTATTTGAGAGGGAATCTGGGAGGGAAGCTAGAAGATTCAGAGTTCTATCTGCCAGGATTTCTGTTAATCCATGGGAATTAAAATTCTGAAAACCAGGAATGCTGTAATTCTACGGGAGTCTGGGAGTAGAACTGGGGGATTCTCAATTCCTGACACCTGGAATGCCATTATTCCATGGGAATATGACTGGAATTAGAGAACGTGATGGGGGATTCTAAATTCCTAACACCTGGCGTGCTATTATTTCATGGGAAATTGGGAGGGCATTTGAAGAATTCTAAATTCCTAATGCCCAGGATGCTGCAAATCCATGGGAATTAGAGAGTGGGGGAGGGGGTCCAGAGGGGTCCAAAATGTCAATGCCTGGACTGCTGTTATTCCATGAGAATTTCGGAAGGCACATGGAGAATTCAAATTTCATGATGCCTAGAATCCCATTTTTCCATGGGAGGGAAACTGGAGGGTTCAAAATTCCCAACACACAGAATACCATTATTCCATGGGAATTTGGGAGTGGAATTGGAGGACTGAAATTCCTGAAATCTTGAATGCTTTTATTTGATGGGAATTCGGGGGGAATTAGGTAAAGCGTATGGAGTGCTAAATTCCTGACACCCAGCATGCCATTATTCCATGGGAATTTGGGAGGGCAACTGAAATCCTCTCAATTCCTGATGTCTGGAATGCTGTTACTCCACGGGAATTTGGCTGCGGAGCTGGAAGATTCCAAATTCCTCGATACCCAGAACGCCATTATTCCAGTCGCAGTTTGGGTAGGGAACTGGAGGATTCCAAATCCCTGACTCAGAATTCTGTTACTCTCTGGGAATTTGGATGGGGAACTGGTGAATTCTAAATTTCCAATGTCGTGGCAGATATAATTCTATGGGAATTTGGGAGGGGAACTAGATGATTCTACTTTCCCCCTGCCTGATACGCTTTTATTCCATGGGCACTTGGGAGGGCATATGGAATATATGAAATTTCTGATGCCTGGAATGCCATTATTTCAAGGGAATTTGGGTTGGGACCTGGAGGATTCTTATTCCTTACACCTAGAATGTTGCTATTCTTTGGGAATTGGGTGAAATTTTAGGTTGCTTTATGGGGGGTTCTCAATTCTCGACAGGAGGGCACAGGCAGAAATCTCCTGCAGCAGGGGTTCCCTGGATGCAGCAAAGGGAGCTCCAAGGGTCCCCGGTGTCCCCACCTGCAGCACAGGGTGGGGAAAGTCGGGATGGCCGGGAATAGGGGTCAAGGGTGTCCCCAGTGTTGAGGGAAGGAGGGGCTGGGTGCTGGGAAAGGCAGGAATAGGGGTGCAGGGGGTCTCTGGGTCAAGGAGAAGGGGACTCTCCTTGGAAGAAGAGGGCTGGGAGAGGTGGGATGGCCGGGAAAGGGGTGCCGGGGTTACTGGTGCAGGATAAGGGAGTGCAGGGGGGAACGCATGGCCGGGAATGGGGGTTCGGGGGGATCAAGGTGCCCGGGAATGGGGGTGTGGGGGCCCCTCCGTGGTCCAGAATGGGCGATCAAAGAGTCCCGGGGCCGGGGGTCCCCCTCAGCTCTGGCCGCCCCCCGGGGCCCCCAGGAGCGCCCCAGCCCCAGCGCTGGAGCCATGGCGCTGCTCGGCTGCGGCCCCGACCCCAGCCCCGGCCCCGCCCCTGAGCAGCCTCCGTCCCGCAGTGCGCGGCCGAGGAGGGTCCCGGGGGATCCCGGAGGGCATCCAGGGGAATTCCCAGGAATTGTCCCGTGCCCTCCCCCCGCGCTCCCTCTGACGCAGTGGCTTTTGCGTTCCGCAGCGGCTGCAATGCCGGGATCTGCCCGGCGACCGGTGACGCCTCTGAACACTCGGGCTGCCATTGGCTGGCAGGAAAGAGCGGGGCCAATGGCGGGGCCGGAGGCTGGCCCCTGGCCCATAACAGGGTGAAGGAGCCCTGGCCCAGGCTCTGGCCCTGGGACACGGGGACGCTGCCGGGGGGGTCCCTGTCCCCCTGTGCCACCCCCAGGGCCCGGCCCCTGTCCCCGTGTCAGGCTCTGGGGTCGATCTCATGGAACATCCTCTGGGGGAGGCTGCGGCATGGGGGGCGGGGGGACCTGGGGGGGACAGGGGACCCCCCTGTGCACGAGCAGTGTTGGAATCCTTTGGGGGACAGTGAGGGGGGAACGGGGCAGAGTGACCTCCCCAGTGACCTCACACAGCCCTGTGATGTCACACAGCCCTGGGATGTCACACAGCACCCTATGATGTCACACAACACCCTATGATGTCACACAGGACCCTATGATGTCACACAACACGCTATGATGTCACACAGCACCCTATGATGTCACAAAATCATTGTGATGTCACACAACCCTGTGATGTCACACAGCACCCTATGATGTCACACAACCTATGATGTCACACAGCCCCTGTGATGTCACACAGCACCCTATGATGTTCCACAGCCTTGTGATGGCACACAATCCTTGTGATGTCACACAGCCCCCAGTGATGTCACATGGCCCTGTGACATCACACAGCCCCTGTGATGTCATACACTCCCTGTGATGTCATACAGCACCCTGTGATGTCACACTGCCCTGTGATGTCATATAGCCCCTGTCTTGTCACACAGCCTCTGTGATCTGTGAAGTCACAGTCATTGCTGTGATGTCAGACAATCTGCTCTGGGATGTCACATGGCCATTCTGTGATGTCACATCCTGCTCTAGGATGTCACAGCCCCTCTCTGATGTCACATAGCCACCCTGGGATGGCAGAACACACTCTCTGATGCCACAGCCTTCTCTGGGACATCACACAGCTGCTCTGTAACGTCACAGTCTGCTGTCTGATATCACAGAGCCACCCTCTATGATGGCACAGTCTCTTCTGTGACCTCACTGCCCTCTCTATGGTGTCACACAACTGTCACAGCCCACTCAGCAATATCACAGCCTGTTCTGTGATGTCACAGCCCAATCTGTGACTTCACACAACCCACCCTGTGCTGTCACACAGCCCCTTTCTGACATCACAGCTGCTCTCTGGCTCCATGACACAGCCACAGAGGTGCTGCTGTGCCACAGCCCCCTCTGGGACATGACACAGCCCCTGCCAGTGCTGAGCACTGTGAGCTCTGCCTGTGCCCTGCTCGTGTTCCTGCCATGCCCTGGCAGTGCCCCAGCCCTGCTGGGCTGTCACAGGAGCTGCTCCTGGGCAGAGCTGTCTCTCTGCAGCGCTGCCCTTGCCAGGAGCTGCCTCTGTGCTGGAGCCTGGCCCAGCTCAGCAGCACAGGCACAGCAAAAGGACTTGAATCACCCTCTCAGGGCTTTGGTGCTGTTTGCATCAGACTCAGTCCCTGAGAGAGTGTGCTCAAAAAACTTCTCAAGAGCTCCAAGTGAGATTGAAGCACTGAAGTTTCTCATATTTAACTAGATCCCAGTGAGGAACAGGACTGAGAAAGTGTCCCCAGGTCCCAGTTAGAGCAGAACACTGGAGCCACTGGTGGCAGGTGGGGACAAAGCAGGGAAAGGTGTCTCTGGTGCTGAGCACAGCTGGATGTGTTTCAGGAAGGCAAAGGGCCAAGGCCTGAGCCCCAGCCCCTGGCAAGGCAGATCCTGTCCCTCCCTCATTGCTCAGGGCTCTTCCCGGGGCAGGTGCCAATATTTCTTTTTTAGGCTGTTTTATACAATGAAGAAAAGCTCCACCATGTGTGGACCCTCCCCTCAATCCCTCTCAGGCTACTCCTGTTCTGTCGTCAGTCTCCACTGAGCCCAGGGTCCTCAGCCTCTGCCTGATGATGATGTGATGAGGCCTCCAAACCCAGTCTTGGGAGATTTTTGGGTCCTCTCCAAGGTCTTTGTAAATGGAAACATAGTGGTCAAAGTCCAAGAAATGTAGAGTGTTATTCTCTCCCAAAACTTGCAGTGACAGAACAAGGGTCTATATCCTGAAACTGAATCAGAGTAAATGTACATTTGTTAGAAGAAGGAAATATTTTACAATGAGAGTGGCACAAAACTGCAAGTGCTTTTCCAGAGAAGTGGATGCCCCATGCCAGGAATGCTCCAAGAGCAGGAGCTTTGTGAAAGCTGACATGATGAAACCCCTGCCCTCCCCAAGGATAGAATTCCTCTTGTGTGGGCTCTCTCATGTTCTGGGTGGCCTCACAGCACTTGTGGCCAGAATGTCTGCTGAGGGTCAGCCAGGCTGCTGCAGTGGCAGTGACCTCACAGCCATCACCATTGCAGCCATGTCCCTGGGTCTGGCTCTTCCCTTTCCTCTGTCCCTGTCCTGTCTCTGCAGGGATGAACAATTTTGACATTAATATCTTGACCCCAGGGTGCTGGGGCCAATTGCTTCCCAGTCAGGTTCCTGGAGCACAAGTGGCTTTGCAGAGCCCAGCCAGAAATGCCCCTGAGGCAGCAGCTCTGCACTGGTGGCCACCAGGCCAGCTTGCCAAGGGAGGCTTCTGGCCATGCCCTGGAAGCAGCTGGTGCTGCCAAGGTGCCTTTGCTGTCTCAGGCTCTCCCTGGCACAGGTCCCACCCTGGCACTCTGAATTTGTTCCCTTCCCTGTGCTGGGGCTGCCTGGCACTTTTCCTGCAGCAGGACCTGGCCTGGGCATGTGTCACGATCTGCCCAACCCGAGCGGGAGTCATGACTGGTTCTTTTATGGATCTCAGAGCACAAAAGACACTGCAGGGGACAAAACCAGTTTACTTCTACAGAAATGTACTTTATTTAGTGCCAACCAAAATGCTATAGTGGGACAGAGAGAGAGAGAGAGAGAGAGAAAGGGGGGTCGGGATTGTAGCTTCCAAGACGGGCAGACGAATCCTCGTGGAGCAGCCAATAGATGTCTGTTGCCGTCTGGGGAGATCTCGGGGGTCTCCTCTGAGAAAGTCACTTTTATAGTCCTTTCCCAAAGCGAGTGGCTTCTGGCCAAAAGGTGGGAAGATTTATGGACTATTGTATATGGAGCTCGTTACGCTGAGGAACAGGTGGAAACAGGACGTTTCAAGGCACACCAAACCATCTTTGTTGTTATGAACACACGCAGGGCAGCCCATACCAGACCAGTCCATTGTTCTTCCATCTGTGGGAGCTTTGTTGAGTCAGCGCCCCGTGACTAGTTGTCATGAGAAACCAGTCCTGGTGGGCATCACCTGCGGAACAGTCACTTGGCGTTCCTCCCATCCCTGGCCAGCGCAGGCCTCAGGCGAGGGTCGTTGGGCAGAAACAGACGAGAGGCTCAGACGGACTCTCACAGTCAGATAAGTGTATAAGTGGACGATCTTTGTACCAAGTTACTGCTAGGTGAAGCTCCAAAGCTGGGATAAGGTTAAAAGACATTGAGAGAAAAAAAAGGCACTGAGAGAAAAAAAAGGCATTGAGAGGCAAGTGAAAGCAAAGAGGTTCCTAAAGGTAGTCCTTTGGGATATGTTTTGGCATATTGGAAAGAGCTGGTGGACCATAAGGATACAGAAACTAAAAGAGAGCTTATTAAGTTATACACACAGTGGTGGCCACTTTATAAACTTGAGGAGGGGGTGAAGTGGCCCCCCATCAGGGACGGTGGACTATAACACTTTGGTACAGCTGATGCTTTTCCTTAGGCATGAGCAGAAGTGACATGAAGTTACTTATGCTGACATGTTTTTCATCATTAGAAATCACCATGAGTGGCAAAGTGCTTGTGAAGTTAGACCACCCTTACCCTTTAGTGTTGGCTCTTGAAAAAGATAATAAAGCTAATAAGAAAAAACCCAGGAGGTGTTGCAGCACATGCTCAATAAATCAAAGGTGTACACATCCTGACAAGGTGCATTATATGGAGATTCAGGAAGAGGAGACAGAGGAAGTGCTCAGACCACCCCCTAAAAGACAAAGAAGAGAGAGGGTGGTAGGGGAAGTAGATTTGGAATTGCCATCAACTTCAGGTTTTACCTCTGCTTCATCCCCTGCTTCATCCTCACTTGAGAGAACAGTAATTAATATGGGAGTCCCCTCCCAATTCCTGAGTCACAAGAGCCAACCCAACAGTATCCACTCTATTTTATGTTATGCTATTTTATGTTTATGTTATTAAACAGAATTCCTCTCAATCTGCTTCTGAATATCTAGACCAGTTGCGAGGAGCAATGTGTCAACACACCACTCTGGATCCTGAATTTGATAAGAGAATACAACAATTGGAAAACTTGTTTTTAGGGCAATCTACAGGTGACATCAAGTGAAAGCTCCAGAAGATGTGGGGCCCAGCAAGTCGGAACTTGGAGACTTTACTAGATGAGGCCTGGAGAGTTTTCAGCTATTGAGAAGAGGGGTGTAAACCAGAGACAAAAAAAAACAAAACCAAAACCTACTAGCAATAATAAAGGAAAATGTAAAAGGCTACTGGTTGACCTGAAAAAACATATTTTTGTAAACCATAAAAGTATAAAGTGGGAAAAGACTGGGGAATTCACCGATTTTTGCATATGCCTAAAGCTCCATCTGCACTTTTAGGCAGGGATCTGCTAGAGCAGCTGGAAGCAAAAATAATATTTAAAAATGGGAAAATTAGTTTGGAGGTAAAAGATCAACAATATATGGAATTGTTAAGTTGAAAATGAAGAAGAAATTATTAAAATAAAATAAAATAAATAAAATAAATAAAATAAAATAAAATAAAATAAATAAAATAAATAAAATAAAATAAAATAATATAAATCAAATAAAATAAACCTAGGGAGAAAAAAATAAATAAAATTAATAAAATAAAATAAAATAAAATAAGAGATCAGGTGTTCTCTGAAGCCTGGGCCTCTAATATAGCAGGAAAAGCAAAGAATGCTCTACCAGTACAAATCTGGCTTAAAGAAGGAGAACAATCAGTAAGAGTCAAACAATATCCCTTAAAAAGGGAAGACAGAGAAGGAATTAGCCCAATCATTGAAAACTTTTTGCAAATAGGATTATTGAAAGAGTGCCCAGTGCCTCTAAAAAAGCCTGATTAATCATACAGGTTAGTACAGATTTAAGAGCTCTTAATAAGATGACTGAAGATTTATGCCCAGTGTTGCTAACCCTACACCTTGTTAACTTTTCTAACACCTGAACTAACCTGGTTTACTGTTTAGATTTGAAGGATGTTTTCTTTTGCCTCCCTCTCCATGAAACCAGCCAGAAAATTTTTGCATTTGAATGGGAGAATCCCAAAACTGGATGTAAAACTCAGTTCACATGGTGTGTACTGCCCCAGGGGTTCAAGAACTCCCCTACGATATTTGGAGAACAGCTGGCAAAGGATTTGGAGTCTTGGGAACCTCCACCAGGAGAAGGACAGCTGCTTCAGTACGTGGATGAACTCTTAATAGCCACCCGGACCCAGGAGGCATGTGTGGATTGGATGGTGAGCCTCCTAAACTTTTTGGGCCTGCAGGGGTACTGGGTATCCCAAAAGAAAGCCCAGATGGTGAAACAAACAGTTCTTTACCTGGGCTATGAAGTAAGTGCTGGACAAAGGACCTTGGGGCAAGACCATAAGGAAGCAATATGCCAAACCCCAAAACCCCAGACAGTGAAAGAACTGAGAACCTTTCCAGGCATGATGGGGTGGTGCAGACTGTGAATTTATAACTATGGATTCTTTATTAAACCCCTGTATGCCTAATCACAGAAAGGAGCAGGGATCTTCAGTGGACAACAGAAACAACATGAGCCTTCAACCAACTGAAGAAGGCTCTTTTGTCAGCTCCAGCCCTGGGACTTCCAGATGTGTTTTTTCTGTTTTCTCATGAAAACAAGGGATTGCTCTGGGAGTACTAGCACAGGACCTGGGGCTGTACCAGAGGGCAGTCACCTCCCTCTCCAAACAGCTGGACATGGCAGCCAAGGGGTGGCCAGGGTGCCTCAGAGCTGTTGCAGCAGTAGCAGGGAACATCCAAGAGACACTCAAATTCACCCTGGGCCAGAAGATGACCGTGCTAGTATCCCACACAGTGTCTGCAGTCCTGGAGGCAAAAGGGGGACATTGGCTTTCCCCACAAAGATTTCTGAAGTACCAGGCCATACTGGTAGAACAAGATGATGTTGAAATTGTGGTAACTAGCATTGTGAACCCAGCTTCTTTTCTCAGCAGGAGCATGGGAGAACCAGTGATCCACGACTGCCTGGAGACCATTGAAGCCACCTACTGCAGTCACCCGGATCTGAAGGACACCCCTCTCAAGGAGATTGAGAGCTGGTTCACTGATGGGAGCAGCTTATATCATGAGTGTAAAAAGGAATGCTGGGTCTGCAGTTACCACAAGCAGAGAGGTAATAGAGTCTGGACCATCGCCAACAAATACCTCTGCACAAAAAGCTGAAATAATTCCTTTAACCCGGGCCTTAGATCTGGTAAAAGGAAAAGAAATCAACATTTATACAGACTCAAGGTATGCATTTGGGGTGGTACATGCACTGGAGCTATTTGGAAAGAAAGAGGACTGCTGAACTCACAAGGGAAAAATATTAAGCACACACAAGAAATACTAAAACTATTAGATGCAGCTCAGTTACCTGAAAAGGTATCTATTATGCACATCAGGGCACACTAAAAGTGAGCTCAGAATTGGAAGAAGGAAATATGCTGGTGGACAGAGAGGCAAAAGACACAGCCAAAGGTGAGGTACCCAGTGAAATAGTTGAGGCAGCATTAATTCCATATGGAAAGATCTCTATTGAAGGTAAGCCAGTATATAACAAAAAGGATGAAAAACTTATTAAGGAAGAAGAAGCAACTTATAACCAGGAAGGCTGGGCTGTAACCAAAGAAGGAAAAGTTGTAGTATCTTCTTACTTGTTGTGCTCACTAGTGCTAAAAGAACATGAAAAAACACATTGGGGAATGGATGCTGTGTACAATTATTTAAAAGATAGAATTCTGGCTAGAAAATTACAAGGCACAGTTAAACAAGTAACTCGTCAGTGTGGTCTTTGCCTCTGAACTAATCCTAAAAACTTGCCAAAGCCTAAAGTTGGACAAATTGGGAAGGGCTGTGGACCTGGGCAGCAATGGCAAATTGATTTTACGGAATTTTCCAGGAAAGGGGAGTATTGTTACCTATTAGTGTTAACAGATACCTTTTCAGGATGGCCAGAAGCCTTCCCTACCAGGACAGCTAAGGCACGAGAGGTGACCAAGGCATTGTTACAAGAAATAATACCACGTTTTGGAGTCCCAGCCACTTTATCTTCTGATAGAGGGCCACATTTTATCTCCAAAATTGTACAGCAAATTAGTCACCACCTGGGAATAAATTGGGAATTGAATATCCCATATAACCCTCAACCCAGTGGCCAAATGGAGAAAATGAACCATTTGATCAAACAACAAATTGTTAGGCTGGGGCAAGAGGCAAACTTGCCTTGGCCCCAAGCTCTTTCCCTGGCATTAGTACAAATTAGAACAAAACCAAGAACAAAAGGGAAATTAAGCCCTTTTGAAATATTGTATGAGAAGATCATATGCGGTCCAAGAAGGGATAACACCATACAAGTAGAGCAAGAAACTCTACACAAATACATGGTGGCCCTGAATAAACAACTTTAAAAAATTGCAAAATATGTGGCTGGGGCCCAAAGCAGAGAATTAGATGGGCCAGTACATCATGTACA
>NW_027636188.1:0-20697 GCF_903797595.1 Erithacus rubecula
GAGAGGAGAGGAGAGGAGAGGAGAGGAGAGGAGAGAGAGGAGGAGGAGAGGAGAAAAACCGGGGGGGTTGATTAGGCTATTTATATGCCAATTTAGAATTACATAAGACGTTGCAGTACAAGGACAATTCAGCCTTGATTTACCATTTTTACATTTTCAATGTTATGGTATTGTCTCTCTGATATCAATAAAACCTCCTTAAAAAGGTCTTATCATTTACCTGAGTATATTTAGGCAAGAGGCAGCAAAATGAAAATAGAAAAGGCCATTCACTAGTGTCAGAATGATGACATTTTTCCTTCTGTTTTTTTTTTTTTAGAGCCCCACCATCCCTCCTTGCATCAAAACAGGATTCAGAAAATTTCTGCTTTTCAGCAAACCCTTCACTGCAGTGAATTTATTTTACACGTCAGCTGCCCCCTTGGAAAACATCTGTATTTAGCAGGGAGCCAGACTTCCAAAAACCATAGCTGTAAAATTTAGCTTCTGTTTTAAGCCCCAAAGCTTTATGTTACGTGAGAAATTTCCACAGGAAAAGAAAAAAAAAAAACAAACAAAAAAACCCCTCTTGTCTTCAGATGGACACAAATTTATAGTGAGATGAATCCTAAATGTCACTCTGCCCAGTGAGTTCCTTTTCCTGCTCATGTCGTGCTTCTGACTTTGTGGTTCAGTGCCTGCTCTGACTGACATCCCCCCCTGAAAGTTCAGGGAGATTTCAGGGAGATTTCCCCCCACCCTCTGCATGTGGCTTGTGTTTTTATTGCACGTCCAGCTGCGTTTTTAACCTTGGTGGGTGGAAAAAAATCGTCTCCTCACTTGTTGTTTTGGCCTGAAATATAAATGTGTGTGTGTGCACAGATGTGTAGCCTTGAATATAGAGGATGATGTTGGGGTGTGCCTAAATATATTTATTTTATGGAGCATATTTACAGGGGGAATTGCCTAAAAATATATATATATATATATATATATATAATGGAACATATTTGCAGGGGGAATATGCCTAAATATATATTTTTATATATATATTAGGGAGCATATTTACAGAGGGAATTGCCTAAAAAAATAAATATTTTTTTTTTATATATATATAAATATAAAATGAAGCATATTTACACAGGGAATGTGCCTAAATATATATATTATATGGAGCATATTTGCAGGAGGAATATGCGTAAATATACATATATTTTATGAAGCATATTTACAGGGGGAATATACCTAAATATATATGTATTTTATGGAGCATATTTACAGGAGGAATTGCCTAAATATATATATTTTATGGAGCATATTTACAGGGGGAATTGACTAAATATATACATTTTATGGAGCATATTTACAGGAAGGATGTATGAGGAAGGATCTTTTTCTGGCAGAGCTCAGCAGAACCCACAAAGAGTTTTTCTGAGGGAATTTCACCACCTGCTTTAATTTGCTTTTTTTGGGAGCAAGCCCAGCAGGAATTGCTGGAGGGAAAGTGCAGATCCTGCTGGGCCCTGGGGCTGAGGCTGCGTCACTTCGGGTTCAGTGCCCCCCGTCAGGGCTGCTCCCCCAGCAGGGACAGCCAGCCTCAGCCCTGTCATCCTGTCTCCCTCTTGGGCTCATTTATTGGGATTGCTGGCAGGAAGCAGCCATGGGGAAAGGGGAATTTTGCAGTGACAACCCCCAGGAACACAAAGCTGGCCTTTGTCAGGGCTGTTCCCCAAATTCAGCTTCTCCTCGGCGGGGGCATCGCTGTTTCCTCAGGATTTATTGGGGTGCTGGCTCTTGGAGGCTGGCTATGGGGTTGGGTTATTTAGGTTCAACGAGTCTCTGGTGGTCAAGTACCCACAGCAAAGGGCAGACCACAGAAATCAGCGTGAGGGTTATTTACCATAACCATATACAAAACCACAGGCAGCAAAGGTTCCCTCAAATGCATCAGAGATGCTGCACATCTCTTTATTAAAGCCTGGCTGCTTCACTTCAATTTGCCTTTCAGCCCAAGCAGCAATCAAAGTCAAAAGCTCCAAATCAAAGCACAAACAAATCAAAGAACAAAAATAATAACCAAAGCAAAACAGAAAAAAATAATTTTCTCTCCCTCCATTTTTTTTGTTTTAACTTTGAATTGATCTTACTCCGTTGCAGCATTGGAGATGGGTGATAGGCAGCTATAAAATTCTTTTATTCACTCATAAATAAAATATCTGTGCTGCTTGAGAGTTATCCACTCATTTTGACAGTAATGAGTGTGCCACACATTTTAGCAATCCATTATAAGCCATCTAAAATCCTTCAGCCAGAGGAAGCAGATACCTGCTTAGAAATTATCTCTCTCTGCCTCTGTGTGAGTGGTGCTGCTCATCAAATTATTATTTGCTCTTCCAAATTATTATTTGTATAATTCCTGTTTCTGTCCAGACACCAAAAACTTGTTTTGAGGTGTTTCTTCTTCCTAAAGGAATTTATTTTTTCAGTTTTATGAATAATTCCATATTTTTGCATCAGGAAATTCCTAAGCTTATTAAAACCCTGAAGTCTCTTTTGGGTTTAGCTTTGTTTTTTTCAGACTTTCTCAACCACAATTTTCCCTTGATTTTTCCTAATCCTTCTCCCAGATTTCTGGCCCAGGACTTGTTGTTTCCCATAATATTTCCTCAGAGCCCAGGGAGCTGCCCCTGCTGTGAGCTCTGTCCAGCTGCTGACTCCACATTCAGCACTGAGATGCTTTTCCCACTCCAAAGGAAAAGCAGGATGAAGCAGATTGGCATTTCCAAATTATGGGAAACTCAGCAATTACCAATTCTTGCAAATGGGAATGGTTTTGCAAAAGGAAGCAGCAAGATTTAAAGCTGCCAGAAGGTGGGAAAAGCTCAGGATTTTGGGAAGATCTTTAAGGTTCATTCCAACCCAAACCATTCCATGACTCCATGATTTTAAATCCATCCTTTCCAAAGGTCCCTTCCCCACTTGAAATATTTTTTTCTCCATCCTCTTCACTCAGACAGAGACAAAGTGATTTGACCTTCTGGGCAATTCTATTGAAGTGGGATTGATGGTTGTATTTACTGCTCTTTCTCCAAAAGTTTGGTCATTATTGATTCATATCAATAAAAGGATTTATAAAAAGCCAGCATTTGAAAAGCTCTGTCTATGGGACATGTGGAACATGGATAACTTTAGGCTTCAGTATTCCATACAGACCAGATGGTATTTTCAGAAAAAAAAAACTCCTGAACATTCTCCCTGGATCTGAATTGGTTTGGAAGTTGGGGTCAAACTCAGCAGATCATGTCAAACAAATGAAAATAAAGGGAATATCGTTGCAAAGGTGAACTTTGTTATTTTGGAGACTTTGAAGATAACATTCCCAAGCATTTTAGACATCAGTCATCCCTTCCTGGCTGCAGGGGGAGGGAATTAAATTTCATGCCCTTCTATGAATTAGGAGCAGGGATTTCAGCTCCAGTTTACTGCAGTGTCAGAACCAGAACTCTTCTCCTCTGTCAGGAGAGCACTGATTTTTAGGGAATTTATCAACTTTTGGCCTCAAATCCTAATTTTCCCATTTTTCTTTAGCTCAGGGTCCAAATGGAACTCAGACCAGCCTGGGACAGTGGAAGGTGTCCCTGCTCATGGCAGGGGTGGAATGAGATGAGCTTTAAAGTCCATTCCACCCCAAAACAATCTGGGATTAAGATTAATTTCTGCAAACAGAAAAAATCCCCTAAATCACCTCAAACTTTTGATTCTCTCCAGAAGTGATGGATTTCCAGGACCACCATCCCCTCCTTCCCTGGAACAAACATCTCAGACCCAGCCAGGTGGAACCTCACCAGCACCACTTCCAGTCCCACCTTGTGGGAAATAAGAAAAGTATAAAACTCTTAAAAAGCTGTGTGAAAGCAAATTTTAGGATGGGGTGATGTAAGAATGCTGAAGATGCAAGGATCCAAACCAAATTAAATTTGTGATTTCTCCAGCCATCCCTCAAGTCTCCAGCTGAGACCCCAACTCTCCAGTCCAGCAGGGAGCCTGTGTTCAGGCTAGGTCAGGTTTCTTCTCCAATCTAATTTTAGGCCTCCTCTGTTATTATTTATTCAACAATGTGAATGAGATATAGATCTCCTTCATCGATTGCCTCCTTTGGAATTTGCCTGTTTTTTTCTTGGATGTCTCACATCCACCTTATTCCTGTGCTGTGTCTAGCCTGGAAGAGGGGAAAAAAATAACCCAAAATGAATCAGACTGCTTTTAAAAAACTTGTTTTCACAACTGTATTTACCTTAAATCCCATCATTTAGTCAGAGGCTGGAATTTAGAGTTTCCTCTGCATAGACCCAGTTGCAGCTGAGCTGTTGCAATCTACATTAATTTTCACAGGAATTCAAAAATGTGGCCTGGAATTCATCTTGGATTGTCCTCAGCAAATGCTGACATTCCAGAGTGGAGCATTTATTTTCATTTTTGTGCAAAACTTCTGTCCTCTTTGTATTTTTGGGGTTTGCAGGGTATCATTAACTTGGCAGAAAAAGAAATGGAAATTTATATCCTATGAATTCCAGGCAATTCATCCAGGTAGGGAATAATAATACAATATTAAAATACATAAAAACTTTAATAAAATCAGGAAGAGAACTGAGAGCTCTTTTCCTTGACTGGGAGGGTTCTGGATTCAGGATCTCACACCCTCAGGGCCTCATTTTGCAACTTGCTAAAAGAAGGATCCTCCCAGCCCAAATTCCAGGATCCTGGAAATCTGTGGAGGGATAAAACAGTTCATAATTGCTTGTTGTAATTAGTTTATTGGGACAGAAAGGTTTGATCATCTCTATTGGGTTGTGAGTCTCACATTTTAGTAGGAAAATTTTCCATCACTTGGAAATTCACTCCAGCAAAACTCAGTGTCTTGGGTTGCAGTACAGGATGTGTCCAGCAATGTGTGTTCTGTCCCACCTGCTGACCCGGCTGGGGCAGTGCCCCTGATCTCCTGGCACATATTCTCTGCTCATGGGCCATCTTTAAACCAGCTGGGCAATCATCTTTATCTTCCCACAGCCCATCCTCCCTCCAGGAGATATCTCCTGTTCATGGCCACTGAGTCCCAGGGCATGGCTGATAAAATTCCATCATCCCACTGGGAGATGCTCCAGCCAGGGCAGGAGCCAAGCCTTTCCTACCCAGAGAAAAAATGACATTTTGGACACCAAGGCACCTTCTTTCCACTGGATTCCAGAGGAAAACCAGACCCTTCCACATCATCCCTGGAGCTTCAGAGGAAACTGCACCTTCTCCAGGAGCACTGCTCCAGCTGAGCCACATCTGCCCCTGCAGGAGGATGCAGCACCATGGAATGGGACTGCTGCCACCACCCTGACTGACTGACTGTGCCAGCCTGGATTCTGACTCTGGCAGGGTTGGGATTGTTCTGTGTAATACTGCATTTCTATTTTAATTTTCCTAGGAAAGAACTGTTATTCCTAATTCCCATCTCTTTGCTTGAGAGCCCCTTAATTTCAAAATGATAATAATAATTTGGATGGAGGGGGTTAATAATCTCCATTTCAAAGGGAAGTTTCTGCCTTTATTGGCAGACACCTGTCCTTCAAACCAGGACAATTTACTCCTCACAAACTCCTTGGTCATATTTGGGCCTGTTCCAAGCAGCACAGAGCAAAGTTTGGACTTTTTGGGATAACAGAGTGTGAGGAAGGAGAGGTTTAAGCACAGGGATGCAGCGTGGGGTTCCACCTCCCTGTGGGCCAGGTCCTTGTCCCTGTTTTATGTGATCCCAAGCCAGGCAGGCAGGATCATCCCCTACTTTGGAAAGAATCCATCCAGGGAAGGATGAGCTGCTGATCTGCTTGCATGACTGAAAGCAATCACCCTCCTCAAACAAACAAACAAGCAAACAAACAAACTCTTGGTAATTAAAATAACTTTATTAAGGTTGCAAAGTCAAGGCTCAGAAACTGGACATTTTCAGACACTTGTGCAACTTTTGTTTCTGGCCTTTTTGTGCTCCTCATGACAGCTTTAACAGTTGGTTTTTAAATTTTTTTTCTTTTCTTTTTTTTTTTTTTTTTTTTTTTCCCTGAGCTGCTGTTTCCAGCACAGGATGGGGCTGCATACAAATAGTGAGGAGTTCAGCTCTGTGCTCAGCTTTGCTTGTTGCACAACCCAGAGCCTGCCCTGCAGATATGGGATATCAGTTTCCTCATTGCCTTTCCTGTGCTAAGGTGGCCTCACAGGGGCTCCAAAAAATGGATTTTTAACTCTTTGTGGCCTGCTGGAAGGAGAGGGTGCAACACCCTTGTTTTAAAACACCCCCAAGAACATCATATCCAGCCTTTGGATGAACTCCACTGTCACAGAACATTCAGAAATTTGATTTTTCCATTTCTAAGAGCCTGAGAGTTTTGTTTTTCAGCCTTCTTATCGCTGATACCAACATCCAAGAACAGGCTGAAGTCTGATTGAAGTTCTGGATTTCAACATTGTGGCAACCATGATTGGTTTGGCCTGTGGAAAATGAGGAATTCAGAGCTTGGGATGAATCCTCAGAGACATCAGCAGGGACCCAGTGGCACAGGCAGGAGCAGAATTGAACTTGCCCAAGGCAGCAGTGAGGCTTTTCTGCTTTTCTGCTCTTTTCTCCTCTTGTGCTTTTCTGCTCCTCTGCTCTCCTGACTCATTGGCTTCATATTTTCCAGATGTCTTCTGACTTTATCCTACCTTACCCCCTGCCTTGGTTCATTCCCAGATTTGTTGTTATGGGAAAGATCCAGGAATGAATTTGCCAGGTCGAGACCCCAAATTAAGCTCAAACTTCTTTGTAGACCTGGAATTTCAACCTCTTGGAATTGAGCAACTTGGATTTCTAATCCAATTTCAAGCCAATGTCCTTTTAAGACCCCAAATGTGCCTTTTCACAGCCCAAATATTTTGTGCATCCCAAATCCATCTTCCCACCCCAAAATCTCCTTTTCCCACCCCAAATCCCCCTTCTTCCACCCAAGGTCCTTTCCTGTCTACCCCAAATCCTTTTTCCCACCCAAAATCCTCAATCCCCACCCCAAATCCCCCTTTCCTCCCTCCAAATCTGCTTTTCCCTCCCAAAATCTCCTTTTCCCACCCCAAACCCCCTTTTTAGGTTTCCCCAGGTGTTTTTGGGATTCCACTGGGGTTTTGGGGGTTTTTCCCAGCCTCTTACCCAGGGTCTCTGCAGACATTGCACCAGGAGCTGCCCCCACCCCAAATGAATCCCAAATCAACCTTAAATCAACCCTAAATGAACCCAGCTGTGTCCCTCAGGGCTGGAGTGGTTTGGGTCTGGTGGATTTGACCCCAAAGTTTGGGGAAGGGAGAGGTTTGATCCTAAAGTTTGTGGGGATTTGACACCCCAGGGTTTGGGATCAGAGGGTTTGACCCCAGAATTTGGGGATCAGGGGCATTTAACCCAAATTTTGGGATCAGAGGGGTTGGACACCCCAAATATTTCAAACCCCAGAGGTTAGGATTTGGGGGGGGTTTAACACCAAAGTTTGGGGTCTGGGGGGGTTTGATCCTAAAACTTGGGGTCAAGGGTGTTTTACACCTCAGGATTTGGGGCTTGGGGAGGTTTGACACCAAATTTTGGGGATTTGGAGGATTTAACCCCAGAGTTAGCAGTTGGGGGCTGAGGTGATCCTAATATTTGTGATCTGGGGGGAGGTTGACACCCCAGGGTTTGGGTTTGGGGGGTTTTTGACCTCAGAATTTGGCGATCGGGGGGCTGAATCCCAAATTTTAGGATCAGAGGTGTTGGATACCCCAAATACTTCAAACCCCAACGTTTGGGGATTGGGGGTTTTGACCCCCTCAGTTTGGGGTGAAGGTTGAGATCAAAACGATTCCCTGGAAACAGCAGCGAGACCGGGAACGGGAACGGGATTGGGAACAGGATCAGGGTTGGGAATGGGAACGGGATCAGGATCGGGAACGGGATTGGGAATGGAAATGAAATAGCGATTGGGAATGCAATAAAGTTTGGGAATGGGAATGGAATCAGGATTGGGAAAGGGATAGAGATTGCAAATGGGATAGGGATCAGAAATGGGAATGAGATCGGGAATGGGAATGGGAACGGAACTGGGAATCGGAATGGGATTGGAACTGAGAATGGGAACAGGAATGGGATGAAGATTGGGAATGGGAACGAGATAGGGATCAGGACCAGTAATGGGATTGGGATTGGAATGGGAATAGGAACGAGATTTGGATCAGGATCGGGACTGAGAATGGGAACAGTAAGAAGATTGAGGATGGGATCAGGAACAGGAACGAGTTAGGGATTGGGAACAGGATTGGGAATGGGAACAAGTTTGGGAAGGGGAACAGGAACGAGATAGGGATTGGGAAAAAGATCGGGGTGCTGAAGCCGTGATATAAATAGGTGCCTTGGTTGGGAAATCTCAAATTGGAGAATCAAAACCAGTACAGGCAGGAACAACTTTTCCTGGCTGGGAACTGGTATTCCAGTGATTCATGCAGGAGCATCCAGACTGGGATCATGGGGGCTGGGATCACATGGACTGGGATCCTCCTGACTGGGACTGCACAGTCTGGGACCAGATGGATCAGGGCCTTCCAGACTGGGATTGTACAAACTGGGACCATATGGACTGGGATTGTACAAACTGGGAACACACAGACTGGGATTGTACAAACTGGGAACACATGGACTGGGATTGTACAAACTGGGACCATATGGATTGCGATTCTACAAACTGGGAACACATGGACTGGGATTGTACAAACTGGGACCATATGGACTGTTCTGGCTGCACCAGGACGATGTGAACCGATGGGGCCCTGCCCCACCCAGGGGTCCTTCCCAGTCCCGTTCGGGAGCGCAGCCAAAACTCCCCGGAGTGAACGTGGAGGTCCCAGAGTGCTCCCGGTGTCGGTCCCAGTCTTGGAGCAGTCCTGGGGCGCTCCTGGTGCTGAATCTGATCCTGGTGTTGATCTCAATCCCAGAGCAGGGCTGGTCTTGGTCTCAGTCTCAGTCCTATATGGGTACCAGTCTCGGTGCTGGTTCTGTTTTCAGTCTTGGTCTCAGTCACAGTCTCAGAGTGGTTCTGGTTCCAGTGCTGGTTCTGGTGCCGGTGCTGGTCCCAGAGTGCTCATAGTGCCAATCTCAGTCTCGGTGCTGGTTCCGGTGCCGCTCTCAGTCTCAGTCCCGGAGTTGTGCCGCTCCCAGTCCCAGAATTCTCCCGGTGCTGGTCCCAGTGTTGGTGCTGGTCTCAGTCTTGGTCCCAGTGCCAGTTCTGGAGCCCATTTTGGTCTCGGACTCCATAGCCAAGATTTTAGGGCTGTTTGGGTGATTTTAGGATAAACTGGGCAGTTTTAGGTTGAATTTTAGGCACCATTTGGAAAATGTTAAGTCTATTGTCAAGATTTTAGACCCCTTGTATGGATTTGAGGCCCCTTTGGCTGAATTTAGGCCAAACCTGGTGTATTTAGGCTACATTTGAAGCCTTTTTGGTGATTTTAGGCCAACCCAGGCCCTTTTAGGACTGTGTGGCCCTTTGGCCACGCCCCTTCCCCTCAGAGTTCCCGCCCTTTTCATTGGCCCCGCCCCTTTCCCATCACAGTTCCTGCCCTCCCTTGACCCATTCCCTCCCTGTTCCGAACGAGGAAGGAGGAGAGAGGAAGCGGCAGCAGAAGCAGGAGGAGAGAAGGAGCGAATCAACCGCGCTAACCCGGAGTTCCCTGAACTCGCAGCCCCCCCGGGACCATCGCTCCACATCCCAGGTGCCCAGGGAGGGGGAGCTCGCCCCAAATATCCCAGGAGGGCTCCCTGAGTTTTGGGTGTTTTGGGGGGGATGTTTGGAGCTTGCAGCGCTCCAGAGCCGAGCCGCAGATGCCCCTCGGGGGAACATTGGGGGGTCCCCGGGAGGTGTTTTTGGGGGTCCCGGTGGTGGCGGGGCCCGGCGGGGGGGGGGGGATGCGGGTCTCCCCGCAATGGGGGTTGGGCTTCCCGGGCCGGGCCCTGCGAGCTCTGCCGGGGCCCGTGGGGACCGCGCGGGGCCGGCGGCATCGGCGGGGGGACACTGGATTGGGGGAGCCCCGGGAGAGCCGCGGCTTCCCTGAGCGGGACCCCAGAGAGAGGAGAGCCCCAGAACCCCAAAGCGGGACCCCGAGAGGGGGGAGGGACCCCTGGAATTGCCGGGACCCCGGCGGGGGTGCTGGGGCTGGAGGGGCGCGATGGCCGCAAAGGGGTTCGGGGGTCCCAGTGCCGGGAATGGCTGCTCCCAGTATGAGCCCGGTCACTCCCAGTATGATCCTGGTCACTTCCCATCGGTGCCTGCGGGATCCCTGTTGCTCCCAGTATGAACCCAGTCATTCCCAGTCATTCCCTCTTGTGACACTCTCTGCCCCCTGCAGGGTCCCACTTACTGCCAGTTCCTCCAGCTTTTGTCCAGTGTGTTCCCAGTTCTCCCAGTTGCCCCTAGTACAGTCGCAGTCACTCCCAGTATGATGCCAGTGGCCCTCACTGTGATCCCAGTTGCTCCCTGTCAATGCCAACATGACTCCAGTAGCCTCCAGTATGATCCCTGTGACTCCCTGTCTCTCCCACTGTATCCCAGTCACTCACATTTACTCCCAGTCCCCCTCAGCATGGTCCCACTCACTCCCAGTTGTCCCCAGCATGATTCCAGCTGTTTTCAGTGTGGTTCCAGTCCCCTCAGTATCGTTACAGACACTCCCAATATATCCCAGTTGCTCAGTATGGTTCTAGTTACCTCCGAATGATCCCAGTCTTTCCCAGTTGCTTCCAGCATGACCCATTTCTGTCAGTTGTCCAAAGTATAGTTCCACTTAGTCCCAGTATAATCCCACTTGTGCTCTCAGTTCCCTCAACATGGATCCAGTACCTTCCAGTTGATCCCAGTTGCTCCCAATGTGTCCATGTTTGCCTCCCAACATGGGCCCAGTAGCTCCCAGTAACTCCCAGTCAGGTTCCATTCACTCCCATTGTAATCTGAGTGGCTCGCAGGATGATCCCAGTAGGACCCATAGTCACTCCCAGTATGGTCCCAGTCACTTCTGCTAGAATCCCAGTTGCTCCCGGTATAATCCACCGCACCCAGTCATCCCAGTATGATCCCAGTCAGTCCCAGTATAATTCCAGTCATGCCCAGAAAGAATGTGCCTATTAAAAGCCCCAAAAGGCTATAATATAAATAAAACACCAGACAAGTAACAGGGGCAAAAGAAGAAGAGTTCAAAACGAGAAGAGTGCCTATCATTAAAGATATAACAAATGATGGGGAAACAACAATTTGGCTGGGAGATGTCTTATTGGTTCCTGGGGCAGGCAGCAACTTATTAGGGAGAGATTTACATGTAAAGATGGGAATAGGGGTGATACCAGTAGAAGGGAGAATGACAGACAGAATTTTAAAACAGGAGGATGACGAAAAAAAAAATAAAAATTTGTGGCCCTGGGAAAGGAAATAAGAAACGGCTCATGCAGTGCCCTTGGCCCAGACAGGATGGGACCAGAGGTGAGGAATGTGCTTTACTCTGCAGCCAAGAACAATGGCTTGTCCTGGAGCCTTTAGCAGAAGGTGCCTGGGGAGACTCGAGGCCGAGCACTAGAATTCTGGAGTCAAAGTTACAGAAAGTCTGAAGCAAACGACACTCACAAAAAACAAAAAAACAAAAACCAAACAAAATATTATCCGCCTATAAGAAAGTTCAAGCCACCTCAAAAGAAATTATCACAAAAGCACAACCCCTCCTGGCACCCTGACTCCTGGTGCTGGGGTAGATGTTTGAAGAAAAGGCTCCTCTACCCACCACGCCACCAACACCACATGGAGCCCATGGATTGCTCTCATCACACAGCATGGCCAGACTAGAAACACAAATCACCCTGAAATTTTAAAAACAATTAAAACTGGCCACAAGATAAAAACTTCAGTCTCACTAACAAAAAGGAGCAGAAACAAGTAATCCAGGCTAAAAAGCTCCACCATACAACCAACTACCAGCACAAGAAACACGCTGTGCTCTTGTCACTGACAGTTTCTGTCTCATAGTTGAGATGAACCAGAAGTGGAAAGTGGCCGCAGGGAGCCCCACACGACGAGTCACACAAGCTACTGAAGGAGAAGGTGAATCAAGTGCACTTGCTGAACTCAAAGCCATTCAGCTGGCCCTGGACACTGCTGAAACAGAGAACTGGCCAAAGCTCTACATTTATACTGAATCATAAATAGTAACCAATGCTCTGTGGAGTGAGCTAGAAAGGTGAAAAAAAACTAGCTAGCAACATAAAGGAAAACCAAGTGAGACTGCTGATGAGTGCAAAAACATTGCCACTCAGACAAACTCTCTGTAACAGTCCATCATGTAGATGGCCACATCCCCAAAAGTCAGGCTAATAAAGAACACTAAAACAAGGAACAAGTCGATCAAGCTGAAAAAATAGAGATGTCACAAATAAATTTAAATTAGCAACATAAGGGAGAGTTGTTCCTAGCTCAATATGCCCATACTGCCTCAAGCCATCAAGGCAAAAAACGCAACCTATAAGTAGGCACAAAACTGAAAAGCAGATTTAACTGTAAATTGCATTTCTCAAGTTATCCATAACTGTAAGACATGTACTATAATCAAGCAAGCCAAGCCAATAAGGCCTCTCTAATATCAGAGGCAGTATTCCAAATATAAATACAAAGAAGCTGAGTAAATGAACTACATCACACTGCCTCAAACCCCCCAAGGCAAGTGCTATGTGATCACAATTGTAGAAGCCACCACTAGATCATTAGAAACCCACTCTGTACCTCACACTACTACTCAAAACACCGTCTGAAGCCCAAAAAAGCAAGTCCTATAAAGACACAGCACCCCTGAGAGAATCCTCAGACAACAGGACCCATTTCAAGAACAGCCTTAGAAACACCTCAGCCAAAAACCAGGATATTGAATAAATAGATCATATCCCTTATCACACACCAGCTGCCAGCAAAGTTGAACTGTACAACAGACTATTTAAAATTACCCTAAAGGCACTTGGCAGGGAGACATCAAAAAATTGAGAAATGAACTTAACAAAAGCCACCTAAATAGTCAACACCTGAGAGTCCATCACTCAAGCAAGTCCTGCCCAGTCTGAAGCTTTGCACACAGTGGATGGGGATAAAGTTCCTGTAGTACAAATAAAAGGTATTTTAAGACTATTTAGATTAGGCCCACCCCAAGCAAAGGCAAAGAAATCCGTACAATTGTTTTTGCTCAAAAACCCAGTTACACTTAGTAGGTAATGCAGAACGATAAAAAAACCCATTGAGCACCACAGAAAAACCTAATCTTAAGCGAGATCTGTGTGTAAAGATTCACTGTGGATAAAAATATATAGAGCAGAGTTGAAAGAAGGTATTAATTAAGGTAGGATGCAGATGGTAATAGAATAAGGAGTAGATCATGTCTTAAGTTGCAATGCAAGATGCAAGCAGAAGTATACATTCTATCACCATCTGCTGAAATCAGGTGGAGCAGGGCTCCTTATCTGTTCCATGACCCATCCCTCAGAACTCCTCCCCACAAGGAGTTATACTTTATGGGAGATGCCCCACCCAAGGAGAAAAGCCAAGTATTTCCTACTTAAATAAAATCTGAAATTTGAAACATCAGAGCAACCTTACCCAGTAAATTCCCAGAAGAAGACCAGGCCTATCTTCATCACCACTAGATGTTAAAAAAGTAACTACACCCTTCTCCAAAATCACTGCTCCAACAAAACCACATCTGTCACTCCAAGAAAACTACAGGTACCCTTATTGAGACTGTAACCAACACCCTGAGCAACAGGGTTACAGGCTGCATTCTGACCTTGCCAGTGTCTTGGTCTTTATATTAATAGACTTTTATTTTCATTTTCCCAGTGAAAAACTGCTATTCTAAATTCCGTATCTTTGCCTGAGAGCTCCTTAATTTCTAAGTCATATTAATTTAGAGGGAGGGAGTTTACATTTTCCGTTTCAAGAGAAGCTCCAGAGCTCCTCAGCAGACACCTGTCTGTCAAACCAAGACAGTGCCCTGCTGCAGCTCCATCCCCATGGCAGGATCCGCGCTGGATGATCCCCAGGGACCCCCGGTGGGCAGAGCCCCCCTGAGCCCTGGTGCTGCTGATCCGTGTTGGGAAGACACCTGGCTGGGGGCTGCACACCCTCCCCGTAGCCTGGATTTTCTCTGCATTTCTCTTTGTCCTTCCCAAACACCAAAACCAGGGTAAAAACAAAGATGTTAAATACCAACCTGCTTGGGGACACGGGGGGATCTTCCAGGGGATGCGGGGGACGCTCGGTTCCAGGGATTTGAGGGGTCCTGGGAGGGACCTGGGGGTTTCTCAGGGCGTTGGGCACCCCAGTTCCAGCGGCTCTGGCTGCGCTGGGAGACCGCTGGGAGCCGAGGTAGCGCGGGAGGAAGAGGGAGGAGCGGGAAGACACGGAAGAGAAGCAGCGGGAGGAAGAGGAGGGACACAGGAGGAGCGGCAGGAAGAGGAGGAGCGATTTTGGAGCCACGCGCTTTTCCCGCCTGGTCTCTGCGGTCGCAGCTCCCCCGGGTGCGGCAGCATCGCCCCCCAAAATCCCGCAGGTGAGCGGGGAGGGGGAGCTCGCCCCAAATCCATCATGGGTGGCTCCGGGAGGGATTTATTTTGCGGTTCAGGGGATGTTTGGATCTTGCAGGAGCCCAAAGCCGAGCCGGAAATGGCCCTGTCGGGATCTTGGCGGCTCCCATGTGGGATCGCCCGGTATCGGCGGGGACGGGGCGATATCGGGTCTGGGGATCCCCGGCAGAGCCGGGGGGGAAGGCGGGAGCCCCGGAGCGGGGAGAGCGCGGAGGGGCGATCCCGGAGCCGGGGGACCCCCGGCAGCCTGGAGGGGTGCGGGAGGTTGGTGCTGAGCGGGCTCCGGGCCCCCGAGGCTGAAAGGGGCGCTGACTGCTCCAGCTGCCCTTGGGCAGTGCCACCATCAAACCCAACGCGCTCAGCCCTTGTTTTCCCCCCAAACCAGGATTTCCCAAACCTTGGCCGCATTGACAGGAGGAGGAGGCCATGAGGAGGAGTTCGATGGCTTGGGAGCCGCAGGCAGGTGAGGAGGAAGTCAGTGCCCCTTTCCCCCTGTGTCCTGCTCCATCTCCCAGCCCAGCATGGCCCCGGTTGCAGCACAGCCCTGGTGGCATCTCCTTGCCCTTGCCTCTGGCACGTAGGCAAATCCCAAACTCTCCTTGTCCTTCCTCCCCCAGACAAGGAGCTGAGCACGGACAGCAGGGAGGACAAATCCCCGCGGCACAGCCTCGGGCAAGAGGCCGTTTGCAGCGGCTCCACGGCGCAGGAATGCAACGGGGAGGAAAAGCCCCGCAGATCCCGCAGCAGGAGGGGCTGCAAACGCACAGCCCGGGGATCCCAGCAGGAAAGAGCCAGCCCGGGCCGGGGAGGCGGCCGGAGCTCGGAGCTGGGGCTGCGTGAGCAGCTTCACCATGGGGAGAAGCCCACAAGTGCTCGGAATGTGGGAAGCGGTTCAGTGTGAAAAGCAACCTCATCCGACATCGGAGAATCCACACAGGGGAACGGCCCTACGGGTGTGGGGTGTGTGGGAAAAGATTCAGCCGCGGCTCACACCTGACTGTGCACAAGAGGATCCACACTGGGGAGAGGCCTCACAAGTGTGGGGAGTGTGAGAAGAGATTCAGCCACATATCAAACCTGATTGTGCACCAGAGGAGCCACACTGGGGAGAGGCCATATGACTGTGATAAATGCAGGAAGAGGTTTCAAACAAGAGTCCATCTCCTCCAGCACTATCGCATTCATACAGGGGAGAGGCCCTTCTGCTGCCCCGAATGTGGAAAAAAGCTTCAGTCACAACTCCAGCCTCATCAGCCACCGACTCATCCACATCGGGGAGAGACCCTACGAGTGTGATAAATGCAGGAAGAGGTTTCAGAGCAGGTCCAGCCTTCTGCAGCACTATCGCACTCACTGGGATGAGAGGCCCTTCTGCTGCCGCGACTGCGGGAAGGGATTCAAGAAAAACTCCAACCTCATCAGGCACCGGCGCATCCACACTGGGGAGAGACCCTACAAGTGTAGCGAGTGTGGGAAGAGCTTCTCACAGAGCTCTCACTTGACCAGACACCAACGAAGTCTCCACTGAGAGAAGCCCTGTGAGTGACCGAGTGCAGGAAAAGCTTCGTGCTGGCTCCCTGTGACCTGGATTTTCTTTACATTTCTCTTTGTCCTTCCCAGACACCCAGTACCGGGGTAAAAATGAAGACATTGAACTAAGACATGCCTGCAGACACAGGGGGATCTTCCAGAGGATGTGGGGGACCCTCTGTTCCAGGGACTTCAGGTTTCCTTGGGAGTTCCTCAGGGCTTTGGTCACCCCAGGCCCAGCGGCTCTGGCTGCACTGGGAGATGCTGACGGAGGTTCTCTGGGGCAGCTGATCAAGGGACCCCCTGTCCCGACACCCTCCTTGTTTCCTCCCCCTGACCCAGGCTCCCCTGTCCCCTGTCCAGATCCTCTTCTCCCACTGTCATTGCCCTTACTCCAACCCATTCCTGTCTCACACCCATTCTGCCCCTGTCCCAGTTCAGATCCCATTCCCGGTATCATTTCCCTGTCCTGTATTCTCTGCCTGGTTACTGTTCAATATTCCCATCCTATATTCCCTGTCCTGTTCCCCTTCTTGTATTCCTGATCCCAGTCCCATTCTCATATTTCCATTTTTATGTTTCCAGCCCCCTTCCCGTATTCCCGTTCCCAATCCTGTTTCCCTATCCCCATGTCTGTTCCCTGTCCCATATTCTAAATCTCCATCCCATATTTTCTGTCCAATTTTTATTTCCACATTTCCTGTTGTGTTCCCAGATTCCCATTCCTGTTCCTTTTTCATTTGCAGTTCCATGTCCCCTTTCCCAGTCCCCACTCTCTGTCCCTGTCCCCATTCCTGGTTGTTGGAGAGTGGAACAGAGAAGCCTCTCTGACTCCCTCCAAGAAAGAACAGTATGCAAGAATTGAATTTAAAATATTTTGAGAAGTTAAAATAAAAGAAACCACACCGACATGAAAGAGAGGTCTAAGTTTTAGTATAAGGAATTAGAAATATTAAGTAGCATAAATATGAAGTAGAAGTTTAAATCTTAGTGTGAAGTACGTAGAAATATGTTTTAAGTACCATGAAAACAAAAGCTGTGGAATCTCCTATAAAATAGTGGCTACATTGAAACATTATAAACTTAGTTCTACAGAAAATAAAATTGCAATAGGAATATTTTATATATTCTTCACATAGAACAGATAGGTCATATGCACAAGTTATATGTAGACTTTAATATTATGGAATTCTACTAGGTTTAGGAGAAATTCATCAGGTTCGTGGTTTTGGCTCATTGGGTAATTTGTCAATAAAATCCGTATTGGACCCAGAGCTCTCTCTCACTCCTCTCTCTTTGCACTGTCCTCCTCCACCACCATCATCATTACCACTACCAGCACACGAGAGAAGAAGAAGAAGAGGAAGAGGAAGAAGAAAAGTTCAGAAGAAGAAAGGCCAGGGAGCATCTGCCTCTGGAGACTCTGCACCAGCCGCAGCTTCCACCTCTTGCAGCAGAGAGCTGCTCCTGCTTCCATCGGGACTTTATGGCAGAGAGATTGAACAGTGGACTGGAAGCCTTGGGCTCTTTGCCTTTGAGGCCTGACGTGCCTTGACAAGAAACAACTTTACAGCAGGCCAGCAGCTGCTCTGCTCTGGGAGATCTAAAGCCACAACCAATCCCCACAGCCGTGCCAGTCCCGGTTGTGGACACTGCTGGAGGCCCAGGCACATTTTAGCTAGGCATTTTTCAAGTTCTCAGTATTTTTCTCATGCCAATTAAACTTTCTTAGCCCTAGCCAGGAGTTTTTCCCTTCCCAGGCCAGCGACTCCTTCTTTACTTTAAAAACAAAGAAACAACCGAATAACAGAGATATAACACCTGCAGGTCCCTGAGAAAGGTCAGGGAGGAGAAGGTGTCTCCTCTCTTGAACATTGATCTGTTTCGATTTTGTTTTTCCATGAAGTGCCTTATTTTAAGGCAATGGTTTCTTTTCAATAAATTGCTCTTTCTTGCTCTTCCTCCATCAAGCAAGAGAGTGTCTTGTTGCTCGCTTTTTTCATTGCTCCCATAAACCCTCTAACAGCAACAGAGCCAGACACAGCATCAGCAAATCACCACTGCTGTGTTTTGGCAGGACGTGAGTTTCTGCACATTCCAATAACACAGCTTGTAGGCATTTTTGTCACTGAAGCTCAGCACTGACCTGAAGTGGCACTTTTTTCATGCATCTCCCTAACTGCAAAAAACAACTTCAGACCACACTTGAATGACCAGACAGGCAGCAGGAAAATCTGTGCTTTGCCTGGCTATGGAAGACAGGTCAGAAGGGCAGAGGCATATCAATATAAAGGGACTGCCTGCTTTAGCTGCCAGGCTGTGCAGAAACAAGCGCAACTTGCAAGTTAATTCACGTGCTCTCACATTCCCAGTCAATTGTACTGTAGTCATTGCACACCAGTGGTCTTTGAAATACTAATTATTTATTAAACCTGATCTTCAGAAGAGCTTCAGCAGCATGTGACTGACCAGACACTGCTGTGAATACCATGAACTGTGTGGACCACTCTGAAAACTTAAGCTTGATGAAAGTAAGATCCAACTCTGTTTCTCAAAAGATCAAAAGGCACTGTAAATGCAGGAAACAAAAGAATTATCTTTCAAACAAGATATTTATGAAATTCAAAAGAATTATCTTTCATCCTTCTGCTGATGGCAGTTTCCCTAAACTCTCCTTACTGCACTCAGAGGAAGCAACAAGTTTCCCCCTGCCCAGCACCCGGTCTTGTATTTCACACTGCAGTACAAATGCAGATATCCTAACAGGACTGTGCAGTCCATGTGCAGTTTTTAAGGACATGCCCAAATGGATGATTGGCTGTATTACACTGACCAGGACACAGCCATGTTCACTCAGTGTGTCTGACAGGAAGAATTTTCTCTAGCATACATTTAGAGCTTTTTATTACTTATATCCATTTTGTTCTTAGTGACAACAGAGCAATTGCTCAAAATTAACTTTCTGTTTTTCATCTCCTTAATGCATGCAGCAGAAGAACTGCATCCTTTAATGCAATGGTAAGCTTTTGACAGCCATGACAGAACTTAAAATTGGAGTGTATCTCAGTGTGAGTAAACCAGACTGGATGTCAGTGTGACTCACCTCAGTTTTGGCCATGCTAAATTATATTAGAATCATATATTCTGACATCTGCACAGTCTAACTAAAACAGTGCAGAGCCCTTGGTGTTATGGGATTGCTGATGTAAAAGACCTTTGCTTCCACACCACTTTTCACAGCTGACTCACACCTTTCTTTCAACTTCCTATCAATTCCTGCTTTTGAATCTTAAGAGCAGATAGAACTCTGTTTCCTGCAATTCCTGTGTAGGATTCAGTAAATCATTTACAAAGATATAATACCTGCAAAATCCCTACACAGAGCAGTGAAAAAAAATACTTTGGCATTTCTGTCTTCGTAAACAAATGTAAATGTCAATACTAACAACTTCAAAACCATTTTTTTCTTGCAGAGTTTTTAGAACTGAGCCTCTAGCATTTTGACACAGTGTTCTCATTTTGTTTGCTTTCAGAAACAGCGCTAATTTTTAGTCATCAGAGATTGTATTATCCAAAAGAAATAAAATGGCATGAATTGGCAATAAATGAAAAGAAATTCATTTAACAAAAACTCCATCAAGCTGCTGCATGTAAGTCTCTCTGATTGTCAGAGCCTGAAATGAGGGATGCCGAACTTCGGGCGGGCTCTTTAAAATGCTGCTTATTATATCCAAATGAGCAGCAGGAATTTATTTATCATTTAAAGTGCTGTTTATTTTATCCATGTGATGCAGCAATTCACGGGCCATGGGTGACAAGAGCCCAGCCCACAGCCTGACAGCCACATCTGTGGGTTCCTCTGAAAGCTCCTCTAGTTCTGGTTACAATACATTCAATAATTTTCATTACAGAGCATCCTAAAACATGACAACCAATCAATCCCTTCACTATCACCTGTAGCCTATCATATCTACTAACATTACAATATTCTTGTTACCATTTTCCAATCACAAAAAGTTTGTGTGTTTCAGTTTAAGCTAGAAGTTGTTTTTCAGTTTTCTTGCAGTGGAAAATGAGATCTTTTCTCTACTTGAAACATGGTATTTTCTTTGCCTGTGAAAATTTTCCTTGGTAAAAACATCTTTTGTTTGAGGTGGATTTATCCTTTGCTCAGAGTCATAAAAGCCCCTTCCAGCTCACTGCTCTTTGCCGCTTAGTCACCAGTAAGACTGGCTCAGCAATTCTTTTTCTACATCAAATTTGCTCTCATCTCTCTTCCTTCTTCAGATTCTACATTCAAAAATCTTCTATTATTCACACACATCCGTGAGACTTCCTGTCAACTCTCATCCTTCCTAACACATGGGGCTGTGCCCTATAGGGGATGGAGGTCTGCCCTATAGGGGATGGGGTCCTGCCCTATAGGGAATGAGTTTGCCCTACAGAGGAGGGGTTGTCCGCTATAGGGGAGGGTCTGTGGCCTATAGGGGATG